>NC_080570.1:91066303-91183803 GCF_030247185.1 Malaya genurostris
TATTGCTGCGTTGAGGTTCCATAGGTTATCGTTATTATAACGACAATAATAAAAATCTAATCACAAAGCATGTTTCATGCAGCAGTTTCAACCATATTACCATATTACCGCTATTCGTACAGAGAATTAGTACAGGACTGGAGCGAACACAAATAATCGTTCAAAACAGCCCCTCACCGGAGGGCTGTTTCAAACACTACGCAAAACACTGAACTCCGTTTAATTGGGTTTAATCCAAATAAACCATGAGAGTAAAACAATCCTGGAATTAAAACGAAGTGTTTTTCTCGGTAATCAATATTCAGAATGTTCTTTTACTGTATTTGCATTGCATGCTGCTATTGGGTATTGGACTTTCGGCATGTGAATATTATCATCTGCTAGTGGAAATCGTATCCGTCCTTTTTATTTCTTCGAGGAGCTGTTAAATACATCAGCAGCGTTAATCAGTTAATACTGTACGTACAAACAATGACTGGGGTCAAGTTGTAGGACACTCCAGCGACTATCATGGTGCTCGCATAAGCTTCGATTTGCCAAAAAAAAAAAACTATCGTGCGCAGTACACTTGCAAGCTCCCGGCCGAGCGGTGACGGGAGAGGAATAACGAAGAGGATGTTTCTTTCAGTTCTATACGAAGTAACACTCTCCAATTCGGTTTCTCTTTTATGTCATTGTATTGATTCATCCACGTATTTGAGTTTAATATCACGAAATTCACCTTTTCTGAGTTTCAACTTTTTCTTTTTGTGCTTTTCGCTCGACAGCTACTTATTCTCAATAGTGAAGGATTAGGCTGTTTTTGGGAGTTCTTTCCCACAATCTAACAAAAGTCACTAACGATTGTTAATAAGGCTAACACTTCACGCAGTCTCACTAAGCTCGGCATATCAGTAGGTGTATGCACATATGAACGTACACCCTACTACAGTAAGTCTATTGCATACTCCCTGAGTTTGTAAATCTATTCACAACACTTCATGGTGAACTCGTCGGATATATGTCTCCACATTTACTTGTTTACATTAATAAAAGAAGTTATTCTTCAACACCTACTTTTGTTGTCGTATATTATCAACACTACCCTAACACGAGCAATGGTTGTGTCTAACTATTTTTCTTTTGCATGTGAATATCAAACACTGCACATGAAACTGTTAAATCTTCACTCACCACAGCAATCTTTCACTCAATTCTTTAAAGGTCTTCAGAAATCTATTATATCCCATTTTAAACAATATGTCTTACTTGACTTTGAGGTCACTTGATTCTTTTGATGTCAATAGGGCGAAATTGAACCATAATACAAAATTATAATGCGAACCATTTGTGTAATTTCGACGAGCTACCTCAAGCCTCACAATGCACACATATTCCTATGGCTACTGTATTATACTCCGAACTGAACTAGCTACTAACTTGTCTACGGGCCGACGCCCGAGCTAACGGATATTTTCCGCGCACTCTGAGACTGAACTACCTCAATAACTCTTCCCAACTATGGGTTTTTAAGCTCCTAGCTTTTTCTTTCGGGTGAAACCCGAAGATTTTAGTACAAGCCGAGCTTGTGATGTCAAGTAGAAAGTTCATCCGACTTTCTCCCGAAGTTCTACCGAAAGTCGAGACCACTGTCGCTAGGCCAGAGGCAGTGACCAGTGTCCGTGAAAATAATAGCTTTGTTTTTACAACATTGCTGCGCTGACTAATGCCCGCAAATGTGCACGCTTCAATAACAAAGTTTATACCTGAAGGTTGCAGCTACGCTGATATAAGAGTTTCCTTCACAATTTCCTACTTTTTCTACAATACTAGCAAATTCGAAGGAAAATTTGCTAAGGGCGCTGCACACTGGAAGAGTGCTCACACTCCATGTATGTAGAGGTGAACTCGCTCTTGGAGTGATTCCTAACATAATGTGAAAGATTGTGGGCTGACTCGCAGCAGTAACCCACTCGCAGTAAGTGTTTACTCCTGCTGACTCTCACTCATCGCACCCAAAAGAAAACACCACTCGTGTTCAAAATGTACCTTGTTGTGAGTCACTCATAAGCGTACGCGAAGGAGTGCGAGTAAGACAGAATACGTCTCGCCATCGCTCGAAAATGTGCTGCGTGCACTGGACTCTCGCTCTATTAGCAACACTGCCCGCCGGAGCGTGAGTAAAAGTAATTTCACTACCATCATCATAACAAGATCCCACAAAGGCAGTTATTTCTTGGGAAACATATGACTACTAGTTCGGTTATCAGCGAATTAGCATATTTGGCAACTTACTGATAATAGCTACCGATTGATGTAGTTTTTAAGTAAGTTTAGATAATTTCATACATATTTTATTTCGTCGCATAGAGCATAGGTATAAAACTTTTAACACAGTTTACCCTATAATTCCGGAACCGGAAGTCGAGCCAAGATAAAATTCGGAAATTTCGTATGAGACCACGAGACCTTCCATGTGGACCTAAGTTTGTGAAAATCTATTTAACCATCGCTGAGAAAAGTGAGTGAAATCCATTTTTGAATATATGACAACTGTATCCGGTGCTTCCGGAACCTAACCTAACAGTATATGATATAAAATAAAATAATATATTATAACATAATATAATATAAAATAATCTATCTATCTATACATATAAAAATGCAGAGATCATTCTTTGTAATCGCATCACGTAAGAACGGATGGACGGATTTACATAATTCTTTTTTTGTTTGATCTGCTTTTACCCCCACCGGGTTCGTACATCAGAAAAATTAGAAAAACTTGCCGAAAAAGTGGGAAAAATCCATAAAGTTGTTTTGTATAGACAATGGAATTTTCTACTGAAAAAGTAGCCAATGATCTACGATTGATGTTTGGCTCGCATCGAGGTGCATAAGTGCTTGGTCATTGAGAAAAAGAATACTAGATCGTTGAAAAAATTGTTTGGCGCGCAACGAGTAGTTTTGTGTGAAGATTTCGCATGCATATTTGATACATGTGATTCTTTATTTCGAGCCACGTGTTCAATTGGTTATCAAAATTATTGCTTACTAAATGACTGGCGGAATACATATGAGTGCTCTATAAATACCGCTGTAGGTAGAAGAAAAAGTTCTGATATCGTTGAACAGTTGATGAATTGTGATTAATGAATAATATTGGCCATCCCGGCCTAACAAATCGGTACTAACATGTGATTAGGGCATATCGTGCGATATGCCCTTTTGAAAGTTACGAAAAATAATGCTCATTACTCAAGTTTTAAACATGAAATTCAAGCATATTGCGCACAATACCGTAGATTGGGCTTCTATCTACGAGATTATATCGATTATTGTGTAAATGAAGATTGTAGAGCCGAGCAATGAGCATTATATTTTGTAACATTCGCGAGGGCCTATCGTGCGATATGCCCTAATCACATGTTACTACCGAAATCAGAAAATTTTTGAATAAATCAATGCAAAGATTGTGCTGTAGAAGCGTTTAGGTCAAAATAAGAGATTTTCCTAGCAGTTTGTTTTCTAAGGATTTAGATTATACTAAGCGCACATAATAAGTGGTTATTAGATATCAATGTTCAAGATGATCCATTATGATGATTGAGACAGCCATTTCATGTTAAATATTCTTCGAAGAATGTTCAAATAGGTAAGATCAATATCAAATTACAATTTAAGCGTCGTCTCTCTAAGCAACCAAAGGTCCCCAGTACCTGAAAAATATCCACTTTATTAAAGCTCTAAAGTTTGCGTGGCACTTTTTGGCGCACATAATAAGTGGTTATTAGATATCAATGTTCAAGATGATCCATTATGATGATTGAGACAGCCATTTCATGTTAAATATTCTTCGAAGAATGTTCAAATAGGTAAGATCAATATCAAATTACAATTTAAGCGTCGTCTCTCTAAGCAACCAAAGGTCCCCAGTACCTGAAAAATATCCACTTTATTAAAGCTCTAAAGTTTGCGTGGCACTTTTTGGCAACTTGAACACACAGAACAAGTTCTAAGAAAACTTTTTCGCTGCATAAAAGCTGTGCAAGGAAGTGCTTCAAAGTTTGTTCTGTTGCGTCGGGTGAACATTCAAATGAGTAATTCCTAAAAAACGGACTGTTTAGAATGATGTTTAAGTCAGATCTAAGTCAGGTGGACTAAATACAAATTGTAACATATGGATCAATAAGTCCCGAGACTAACAATGGAAACAACATTTTTTTTCGCAAAATTTTTTTTTATTCATCAACATAATCACCTTTTAGGGTGATACAAGGTTCCAACGTTTTTCCAATTTTTCAATACCATGTTTATAAAAAAATTTATCTTTCGCTTCAAAATAAGCTTCAGTTTCAGCGATGACCTCCTCATTTGAGCCAAATCTTTTTCCCTGGAGCATTTTTTTAAGATCAGCAAAGAGCCAGTAGTCACTGGGGGCTGAATCTGGCGAGTATGGGGGGTGGGGAAGCAGATCAAAGCCCAATTCGTTCAATTTCGCCATTGTTTTCATCGATTTGTGGCAGGGTGCATTGTCTTGATGAAAAAGGATTTTTTTTTCTCTGCATGTGCGGTCGTTTTTTTTTTGCGATTTCTTCTTTCAAACGCACCAGTAAGTCAATATAATAATCACTGTTGATCGATTTACCTTTTTCGAGGTAGTCAATGAAAATCACGCCATGCGTATCCCAAAAAACTGACGCCATGACGTTGCCAGCTGACTGCTGCGTTTTCGGACGCTTAAGACGGCTTTCACCAGCTGTGCGCCACTCAGATGACTGCCGCTTCGACTCTGGAGTGTAGTGATGTATCCATGTTTCGTCCATGGTCACGTAACGACGCAAGAAATCTTTTATGTTGCGAGTAAATAGCGATAAACTGCTTTCTGAATCATCGACTCGTTGCTGTTTTTTTCCATCGAAAGCAATCGCGGCACCCACTTGGAAAAAACCTTTTTCATGCTCAACTTTTCATGAAGGATAGTAAATACACTTCCATATGATATCTGTGTCATCTCAGCAATCTCACGGAGCTTCCCTTTACGATCTTTCATTATAATTTTTGTCACTTCACTTACATTTTCCGGTGTAACGGCTTCTACAGGTCTACCCGAGCGTTCCGCGTCATTTGTGTCGGCACAATTGACATAAAATGTTGAATTTGATGCCGTGCGATGGCGTTGCTGAACTGAAGATTGATTTCGCTCCAAGGTGACAGGGTCTGGTTCAAGGTACTTGGGAAACTACTTTGGTATTTAATCCAGTCAACATTTTTTATCAAATCGTATGGAATATTAACTGAATTAGCAATGGTGTCATCGTAATTGTAATTGTGGAGCCCCACAGAATTCCGTGCGAATTGAAATCTCCCAGAATTGTCTATTAAAATCATTTATTATTTTCTTTATATTTTCTTATAGTAAAACATTTCAATAAAATTCTGTGACATTGTCAAGCCTATTGGAACGAGACTCTGGAAGTTATGGACCTTTAACTATGGCTAAACATTCTTAAAATGTTACATTATAATAAATTATAAAAGACAAAGTATGATTTTTTGAAAATGTTAGACCCTACAGGCTCCCTGGAATAATAAATGGTTTCCGTTAAATTTGCAGGCAAAAAACTTTAAACGCGTTTTTCTCGAAAGCAGGTTGTGAAAGTCCGTGTCCATCGTCATTCAAAAACTACTGCACCAATTTTGTTCAAATCTTGCACGCACTTTCTACATATAAAAAACCAGGTCCCAACGTTTTCTTTTTAGTTGTTTGTAACTTTGGGATGGTTTAATAGCTACACACTTTAAAAATTTTACATCTTATTAGATGCACATAAATGGAGCGTCGCAATTCACGCAAATTTACGTGGAAGAACATTTAATATTGTGTCTAAAACTCCATGACATGAAACTCATTGAAATAAAAAAAAAGAATTTTATAGCAACCCACCGCGACTTGATCCGAGAATCATTGGATCGCTAGTTCGTCTGATAAGCGACTGAGCCACAGAAGCATGCATATGCCTGGCCGGTAAAAGGTAAATTTAAATTCATACAGTCGCACCTGCTAGTAGAACGCAAGTTACAGTCGAAACCATTAAAATTCAAGCTCATCTAACATTAAGTCATTACAAATGAGATTTTCCGTCATTTGACAAATTAGATCTTTATGAATTACATCGTATAAGAGATTAAGTCACCTGTAAAATTCAAATTTTTTAAGAGTGTACAAATAGCGGATTTTTTCGTGAAAAATCGTAGTTTTCACTTTAACAACCACCAAAAATTTAAAAAATAAAAAAAAACAAACAGAAACGTTGGGGTCTAGAAAAACTTCTTCTCTAACTATGCTGCGTTCATTTGTTCACTTCTGATTAGTCTGCGCTGGGATACAGTGGACACCGTTAATCATGATTAACGCATATTCGTGCGATATGCCCTTTTGAAAGTTACGAAAAATAATGCTCATTACTCAAGTTTTAAACATGAAATTCAAGCATATTGCGCACAATACCGTAGATTGGGCTTCTATCTACGAGATTATATCGATTATTGTGTAAATGAAGATTGTAGAGCCGAGCAATGAGCATTATATTTTGTAACATTCGCGAGGGCCTATCGTGCGATATGCCCTAATCACATGTTACTACCGAAATCAGAAAATTTTTGAATAAATCAATGCAAAGATTGTGCTGTAGAAGCGTTTAGGTCAAAATAAGAGATTTTCCTAGCAGTTTGTTTTCTAAGGATTTAGATTATACTAAGCGCACATAATAAGTGGTTATTAGATATCAATGTTCAAGATGATCCATTATGATGATTGAGACAGCCATTTCATGTTAAATATTCTTCGAAGAATGTTCAAATAGGTAAGATCAATATCAAATTACAATTTAAGCGTCGTCTCTCTAAGCAACCAAAGGTCCCCAGTACCTGAAAAATATCCACTTTATTAAAGCTCTAAAGTTTGCGTGGCACTTTTTGGCGCACATAATAAGTGGTTATTAGATATCAATGTTCAAGATGATCCATTATGATGATTGAGACAGCCATTTCATGTTAAATATTCTTCGAAGAATGTTCAAATAGGTAAGATCAATATCAAATTACAATTTAAGCGTCGTCTCTCTAAGCAACCAAAGGTCCCCAGTACCTGAAAAATATCCACTTTATTAAAGCTCTAAAGTTTGCGTGGCACTTTTTGGCAACTTGAACATACAGAACAAGTTCTAAGAAAACTTTTTCGCTGCATAAAAGCTGTGCAAGGAAGTGCTTCAAAGTTTGTTCTGTTGCGTCGGGTGAACATTCAAATGAGTAATTCCTAAAAAACGGACTGTTTAGAATGATGTTTAAGTCAGATCTAAGTCAGGTGGACTAAATACAAATTGTAACATATGGATCAATAAGTCCCGAGACTAACAATGGAAACAACATTTTTTTTCGCAAAATTTTTTTTTATTCATCAACATAATCACCTTTTAGGGTGATACAAGGTTCCAACGTTTTTCCAATTTTTCAATACCATGTTTATAAAAAAATTTATCTTTCGCTTCAAAATAAGCTTCAGTTTCAGCGATGACCTCCTCATTTGAGCCAAATCTTTTTCCCTGGAGCATTTTTTTAAGATCAGCAAAGAGCCAGTAGTCACTGGGGGCTGAATCTGGCGAGTATGGGGGGTGGGGAAGCAGATCAAAGCCCAATTCGTTCAATTTCGCCATTGTTTTCATCGATTTGTGGCAGGGTGCATTGTCTTGATGAAAAAGGATTTTTTTTTCTCTGCATGTGCGGTCGTTTTTTTTTGCGATTTCTTCCTTCAAACGCACCAGTAAGTCAATATAATAATCACTGTTGATCGATTTACCTTTTTCGAGGTAGTCAATGAAAATCACGCCATGCGTATCCCAAAAAACTGACGCCATGACGTTGCCAGCTGACTGCTGCGTTTTCGGACGCTTAAGACGGCTTTCACCAGCTGTGCGCCACTCAGATGACTGCCGCTTCGACTCTGGAGTGTAGTGATGTATCCATGTTTCGTCCATGGTCACGTAACGACGCAAGAAATCTTTTATGTTGCGAGTAAATAGCGATAAACTGCTTTCTGAATCATCGACTCGTTGCTGTTTTTTTTCCATCGAAAGCAATCGCGGCACCCACTTGGAAAAAACCTTTTCCATGCTCAACTTTTCATGAAGGATAGTAAATACACTTCCATATGATATCTGTGTCATCTCAGCAATCTCACGGAGCTTCCCTTTACGATCTTTCATTATAATTTTTGTCACTTCACTTACATTTTCCGGTGTAACGGCTTCTACAGGTCTACCCGAGCGTTCCGCGTCATTTGTGTCGGCACAATTGACATAAAATGTTGAATTTGATGCCGTGCGATGGCGTTGCTGAACTGAAGATTGATTTCGCTCCAAGGTGACAGGGTCTGGTTCAAGGTACTTGGGAAACTACTTTGGTATTTAATCCAGTCAACATTTTTTATCAAATCGTATGGAATATTAACTGAATTAGCAATGGTGTCATCGTAATTGTAATTGTGGAGCCCCACAGAATTCCGTGCGAATTGAAATCTCCCAGAATTGTCTATTAAAATCATTTATTATTTTCTTTATATTTTCTTATAGTAAAACATTTCAATAAAATTCTGTGACATTGTCAAGCCTATTGGAACGAGACTCTGGAAGTTATGGACCTTTAACTATGGCTAAACATTCTTAAAATGTTACATTATAATAAATTATAAAAGACAAAGTATGATTTTTTGAAAATGTTAGACCCTACAGGCTCCCTGGAATAATAAATGGTTTCCGTTAAATTTGCAGGCAAAAAACTTTAAACGCGTTTTTCTCGAAAGCAGGTTGTGAAAGTCCGTGTCCATCGTCATTCAAAAACTACTGCACCAATTTTGTTCAAATCTTGCACGCACTTTCTACATATAAAAAACCAGGTCCCAACGTTTTCTTTTTAGTTGTTTGTAACTTTGGGATGGTTTAATAGCTACACACTTTAAAAATTTTACATCTTATTAGATGCACATAAATGGAGCGTCGCAATTCACGCAAATTTACGTGGAAGAACATTTAATATTGTGTCTAAAACTCCATGACATGAAACTCATTGAAATAAAAAAAAAGAATTTTATAGCAACCCACCGCGACTTGATCCGAGAATCATTGGATCGCTAGTTCGTCTGATAAGCGACTGAGCCACAGAAGCATGCATATGCCTGGCCGGTAAAAGGTAAATTTAAATTCATACAGTCGCACCTGCTAGTAGAACGCAAGTTACAGTCGAAACCATTAAAATTCAAGCTCATCTAACATTAAGTCATTACAAATGAGATTTTCCGTCATTTGACAAATTAGATCTTTATGAATTACATCGTATAAGAGATTAAGTCACCTGTAAAATTCAAATTTTTTAAGAGTGTACAAATAGCGGATTTTTTCGTGAAAAATCGTAGTTTTCACTTTGAACAACCACCAAAAATTTAAAAAATAAAAAAAAACAAACAGAAACGTTGGGGTCTAGAAAAACTTCTTCTCTAACTATGCTGCGTTCATTTGTTCACTTCTGATTAGTCTGCGCTGGGATACAGTGGACACCGTTAATCATGATTTTTAGGAAGTGTCCTCATAAATACCGACTTATTTCTCAATATTTTTCAACGCAAAAAATACAAAATGTTGTTCGAATGATGCTTTTCATCATGCAAAACATTGGAATTTATTTTGTTGAACTATGAATCTGGAAAAAATTAGTAAAAATGATGATTTTTTCATCGTTTAGACCCTACCTCCCCTTAAGCTATCGCTGTCCAACTTGTGCTCTTGGAGGAATATAATCCGAAGCAATGCAAATGTATAATGTTAAAGTCATTAAAATTTAAGGCTATGTTTGATGTAAGCCATGTTTCACACAAAGCAAATACATCACATTTTTGACTATGCGACAAAACTTTAAATGAATCAGGTTTTGGTATGATGCTTCGACAATTTCACTGCAGGACAGTGATGGAATCATTTGCGGCGGATGATAAATTATCCATCAAATGATACAAAACCTGAAAGAACTGGCTATTGAGCTGATAACTGTTTCAAAAAAGTTCTAGCTATTGGAAGGAATCAAATTGTGAATTTAACAAACCAGGAGGCACAGTTTTTACTTTTAACTTTGGCTTTTTAGATTTAACTAGGGGATTTTTTCTTGAAGGTGTAATTTTTTGTGTCTTTTTTGGTGATTTGGGGGGAGGGGGGATTTCCTCCTCTTAACAGAATCTTGAGGAGTGACTTCATTATTTTTATCAGAGTCAGATACCTCTGGTTCTAGATTTGAAAAACCGTTTTCTGTTTCGAGTGGGGAGACATCAATAATTGTTTTAAGCATTTCTGCATATGTGCACTTAGACCGTACTTTTGAAGAAAGCCTAATTTTATCTTTACGAAACTTGAATGCAGCGCATACTCAAAGATCATTTATCGCAAAGATTATCCTTATGGGGCCCTTGACATTTTATACATTTAGACTTATTACTACAATAAATTGCTGTATGTACGAATTTTTTACAGTTCGCTCAATTCATAACATGCGGTACGAAAAGCCGAACAGGAAGACGAATTTTATCGATATAGGACATGTCTAGGCAACGCAGATCCGGTAAATGTTACTTGAAACGAATCTGAGGGACGATAAGACTTATTTCCATCAACAATAGATGCTGAGTACAATTGTTTGCACTCGAGTATCTTAACTCCCTCAAGCATGGAGTTTTTTAAACGAACAACTCCATTTTTAAGAATATCATCGGCTGTCAGACTTGCTTCCGTGACAACACCGTCAATTTCCACCTCCTTCGATGAAATGTAAACTTTATATTCAACAGCAAATAATTTACAGTATGCAATGTTCACCTGTTTCAAATCGTCAACAACAACTCGAATTTTATCTCTATTAACTTCAGAGATTTCTATAACTTCAAAGAAATGTGATGTCAAATTTTTTGTAATTCGCATCAAATTTAATGCCTTTTCTTTGCGTCAAAAATAGATTATCCATGGCCCAGTGGTACCCTCTGGATAATGTTTAGCCCTTGGAGAATTTAAGATCTTACTAGTATCCGGAATCGGATTCGGATGATCTTCCATGAGATCATCCATTACATTAATTGTTATTTTTTGTAAATTAATAATATCAAAATGAAAACTTATATATAGTGAAAATTTCAATTATAAGAGAAATAAAAAAATTAAATTAAATTAAATATACCTTGTTGCTGTTGTCTCTGTTCCTCTATCGTAAAGAACGATGTGAAGCTCACCCAACGATTTCCAATTGGCAGTCATTTGGTATCGTTTTCTGCTATCTCAGTTGCTCGCCGTCGTTGTGGTCACCACTTATCTTGTTGTGCTGCCTGTACCTGACCCCAGGTACAGTGCTATTGATCTTGGTGGCGATCAAATGTGATCCTTGCAGTGTAGCACCTCACGATATATGTCGTCTCTTTCGATCCTACGCAACGTACAAATTCTGGTACCTGGTAGATCAGCACTGAGTTGCTTTAGCACCTCTGTGCCTTTGCACCCCTTCGTATTCGCACCTTTATGCGATGGCACCTCTGTGACTCGTCACTTCTATGCGCTCGCACCTCTGTGCGTATGAACGGGATGGCCTTCGTTGCTCGTTTTCCAGTCGGGAAACGCCCCGAATATTGCCCTTTGTGATTAGCACCGTTAACTCACGAGCCAGTATAATCGAAACACAACCTCGCTTGAATGCTTTTAACTGAATGAAATGAAAGGTCTTGTAACCTCACATAAAGTTCCTGAATTTTATTCGAATCCGACTTCCGGTTCCGGAATTACAAGAAAAAAAAAAGAAAATAAGTGCACTTACTTTTCTCAGAGACGGCTAAACCGATTCTTACTAACTTAGATTCAAATGAAAGGTAAAATTGTCTTTACAAATTACCTGAGTTTTATTTTGATCTGACTTTCGGTTTAGGAGCTACAGTGTGATTAGTGAAAAAAACCTTATTTCAAATTTCTTTTTCACTTTTCTCAGAGATGGCTTGACGAGATTGTAGCCATAGACTCAAAAATTGATCCCAGTCACTTTTCTTAAACCAACTTCGATTATACCGGTTCCCAGATTCCGGTTTCGGAAGTATCTCTTTTCGTTTCCTCAGAGATGGCCTAACCACCTGAGTACTGTTTCACTCTGTAGGTTATACTTGTTTATGGACAAACCTTTTTGTTTTTTAATGATCAAAGAAAATTATTTTGAAGAATACCACACATTTATATATGAGAATATGTGAGATATGAGAAAAACACTAGGTGGATTAAACAGATTTTTGTTTAACACGGGGATTTTTTTTAAGGGTGACATTTTAGGTGTCTTTTTTGGTAAATTTGAGGAGTACCTCTTTCTTTTAACTGACCCTAGGGTAGTGATGAACGAACTACTTTCACTATCTCCGTCAGATTCCTCTGGCTCCTCTGGATTTGAAACCCCATTTTCGGTTTCCAAAGCGAGGACATCAATGACCGCATTTCTGCATATGTGCGCTTAGATCGTGCTTTTAAAGAAAGCTTCATTTGGTCTTTGTGCAACTTTAATTCAGCGCATACTGAAAGATCATGAAGACTCCCCACAATAAACACATTTTTCAATTTCTTTATTACAATCATTATCTGAATGGGATCCCTCCCATTTTATACATTTTGGCTTATTACTACAGTAATTCGGGGGGTATAAGATTCATTCTAGGATTTGGCATCAAATTTTCGTCCATGGATTCATCCATTACATTGAATTTTAAATAAAATTTGTAAATTATAAATTAAATCAACAATATAGAGCACTCAATGAAAAGGAAAAAAAGTTACTCCTACCTTGCAATTGTTGTCTATCTCTGTTGCACTGTCGTGTTGAACCTCGTTGCGATAGGTATACTGGTACATGGGCATTGATCACTGTACCGATACAATACGATGAGATGTGATGTTACTGCTACCTGACATCAAGCACCACACGATTTCCGATACTCTTTTATCCACTGTCACCAGGTCAGGTCACTGGTGTATACCTGCGTGTTGTATGGCAATGGAAAGATCGAGTTGTCTTGTCTCCTTCTTTCTTGTGCTCTGCACCGATATGCTTGCACATTTGCAACTCTTCGATGCGCCTTTGCACTACCTTGCTTTGTGGTTGTATATTGTGACCAGCTTGGCCCAGCACTAGGGTTCTCTTATGCAGCATGACTATACATTTTAATGATTGATGCCAACAGGACTCTACATGTAGTTTTACCGTTGTATTTAACACGTGTAAACCAAACACCAATTTTAAACTGTGTGCTACTAGACACAACCTCTTCGGTTGAATGCTTTTTACGGAATGTAAAAAAATATTTTATTTGATAGACAATTTTTTGGGATTTAACATTTGAATGATTTCGGGAATAAAGACTGTCCCAGAAAGTATGGACGCAACCAAAAACCGCTACCATTTCGCAGTTGTTTATTCGTTTTTATTAGTTTGTTTCGAAATGCGTGGACTTTCAGCAGAACAACGTCGAAAAGTTGTGTACAAATGGGGCATAGAACGCGGACTGTCACTGAGAAAGGTAGTGAAAAAGCCGTGCGAAATGCAATCAGGAAGTTCGGTGAGGATAACACCTTCGAGGATAAGCCGAAAACGGGTCGAAAAAAAGGCCCTGCTAACCCTCAGTTGAATAAACGTATACTGAAGGCGTTCGAGGAAAAGAAGGAGGTTTTAGTTCGCGATGTGTCCAAAAATGTGGGCACTTCGAAGTCAAAAGTTCTTCGTGCTAAAGAACGTTTAAATCTTCGAAGGTATAAAAAGCAGAAACAACCAAAACGTAGTCCGAAACAAAAAGCATCGATCAGACCGAGGGTTCGAAAGCTGTACAATACGATTCTTGCTGGAAATTTGAACTGCATAATCATGGACGACGAAACCTACGTGAAACTCGATTATAAATCCTTGCCGGGACCACAATTATTCTAATTTTTTTTTATTCAGGCCTATTTGCGTACAAGCTTTACGTGGCCGATTGAGCCGATTTTTTTTGTCGTGACTTTACTATGGGGCGCCTCTTCAAAATTTACCCTCTGAGAGAGTGATAAGTTTTTGATCGCGAATATCTCTTGTTGTATCTAACGTATCAACATAATTTTTGCTACATGCCATCGGAAATATGATCACAGTTTTATGATAAAATTTTCAGTTGTGTGACATAATCTCAAATAATTCAAAATTAAACTTTTCTGAAATGTTCGGTATCAACGAGTATCAATGAGGAAAACTCATGACGCGTATTTGAAAAGTTCATAGCTCAGCGATCTGTAGAATTTAATTGAATTATCTCTTCCGTACCAAGAGCATCAGATTTATCAAAATGGAAGTAGACAAAGTTTGTACCGTCACTAATACATTCAATTACGACTCACGCAGTGCGAAAATGAAAGTATTGATGTAGAACATATATTTATAATAGTATCGGTGTCGTTTGGAAATATGCCGTGCGAAACAGGGTTGCCACGTATACAGATTAATCTGTATTTTTATTATAAAAACTATACTGATTATTTCGTCATATTTAATTGTGTTTTAGAATGTTTAATGTAACGAACCTGAACTTTAGTTAGTTGCATCGTTTCAAATTCTAGTAGTGAAAAAGAGGAATGCTTGCATAATTCATACAAATAATTGATCCAGTAATTGATATTCGGAAGTGTTAAGTAACATGCCAGTTGGTTTTCGTATTCATGACATCCAGTTATGTCTCTGATATTACCCACCCGCCTGTTTTTGAGTTGGATCTCGTTGTCACCCTTTTTCTAGGGGGAGAGGAGCTTTCATTTCCCTCCTGCGAGGATTGAGGGGCACTTCGTTCGTGGTTCGTCTCGTCATCCATTGCCGCATCGACCAATTTTGATAAAAAAATATACCCAAATACATCTTGAATGGGCCAGTGATAATCTGTTGATGTTATTACGTAATCACCGAGAAATCTTATTTCTGAGTCTTTTCTATTATTAGGTATGTGAATGGTCACAAAAATCGCTCATAAGAACATACGAACTCCTGTTTAGTGATGTTTCTCGGAAGAAAGGTTTAGGAAGTTGCACTTGCTCACGGACTTAATAAAACAAACTCAGTAAAAAGGAACTTTATCTACAAAAAAACCTTATTGTCGACGGCTAAAAATTTGTACAATAAAAAAAGTGACCAATGGATTCTCCAGGAACGGAACGACTCAAAACATCTAAATAATGCCTTTCGATTGTGCAAGGAGCAAAACGGTGTCGTAACATTGGATGGGCCGTTTCAGTCGCCCGAAATTTTCGGTTTTCCTTGCAAATTTTTCATAGCAAGGCCAGATCTACTCTCTATTAATTGAAGTTCACAGAAGTGTTCGCTCACCATCACGCGCCAGTGATCACTTGGGTGTATTTAGACGAGAGCGCGCGAGAGCGATTCATGCGAAGAGAATGTGTTTCACTCGCGCTAGCTGCTTTAACCGGTGTACTTTGTTCTATAGGGGATGATGATGGATTCGTTGAAGGGGATGCTTCATTGTTGTTGGTGGCTGTCACATGTGTACTGGGGTTGGTGTGAAGGAAGCATTGTTGTCCTTTGGTGTCGTTGTCTCCTTGTCCAGTTTATCACATGGCTTACCGTAGTGAACAGCTTTTTGGCAATATTGACATGTGGCCATCTGATTGTTATAGGTAACAAGTGATTTACACGGAATTCTTGTATCTTGACTGAAAATCACATAAGAAGGTATATGCCTCTTCAAGTGTATGCGTAATAAACGTACGCCATTCAGAATACGGGGGAAAAAATTTTTCCACTTTTCTTTTTCGATAGAGAGAATCTCTCCGTATTGGGACATAGTGTTGCAAATATATGAATCGGTGACGCTTGAGGGAAGATCATGCACACGCACTTCTATAGCACTATCTTCCATATATACTGGAATATTGTACTTAATGTTCTCGTGCTCCACATAGTGCACATTGTTATCGTTTTTTGCGAATTGAACTGGATGTAAACAACATTATTCGTCTTATTGCATTGAAGTAAATGCACACGTTTAATGTCAAGATGCATTTGCTCCTTAAGCAAACCTTCAAGTTCTCGTAGCGAAGGTCGAATTTTGCACTTCCTGAAGTCAACAACAATTGTATTCTTTCGTGTCGGCGGTAGCTTTTGTTCGTTTGGTTCACTCATTTCGAGGTCTACTGTTCACTATACAATACTGTACTTGGTTTCTTTCGTCCCGAACGTAAGCGGTTTTGTTTTATCGACTGACTTGGATGAGATGTAAAACCGAACTGGAATCGAACAAACGTCTTAGAATGGCATGAAACGTCGAGATGTAGTGTCACCTCAAAAAAAAATTAAGTCGATCATTTTAATATTTTTTCTAAGTCCCAGAAAGTCGATTTAAAAAAAAATATTGTGGTTACTCAAGATCTATGAAAATTCCACTAAGTGGACTAAGAAGGGTTTTTTAGATTAGCATCACTCTTCTCATACAAATAGGCAAAGCAAATGTCAAGCGCTTGGTTGGGAAAATGATGCCGACTATGTGTCATAAATACTGAAGCATGCTTTTGTGAACTCGAATCAATCTAAATTAATTAGTGACAAAAATGAGCTCAAATTAGTGTCCGAAATTATTTAATGAAAAGATAAAAAATATTTTCTTGAGATTGTTATGAAGAAAGAGAAACATATAATCACACCACTAGGAATTAGGAGGATTAGGAAGGGGTTTTTCGCTTGTTGTGCTTACAACTATTAAATAAATAGGAATTATTCGTATTTGAGATTTTACATCTGTGATGATTGTATGACTACAAAGTTCATCGTCATTCGAAAACAGTCTGGTGTCGATTGTGGTTTGTGAAATTGGAAGTACTTCAGTACAGTATCCAAGAGTAAAACAAAATATGAAGTGAGATAACGTTTATCGAAACTGGCTAACATGATTTCCATCTAGATCATAAGCAATTTGAAAAATGTCTGGCTGGACCCATCTGCCAGGCGGAGGGTTCAGGTGATATTCAAATCAGCCTTCAAAGCTCTCAGTTCTCCGATTACGTGTTCTGTTAAATTGAACAATATTTGGATACATTGCATATAAGAAAAAGGTTTAAGACACTTTTACTTTTTAACACATTTTACACATTTGAGGGTTCTGGTACCTCATGGGTACCGGTTTGAGCTAAAGTTGACTAGTTTTATTTGTTATACAGTAAGCTTGGCAGTGAAGAAATTGTAAAGATTTTTTTTTATATTGTAGAATTAAATGGAATTTATTTCTTTTAAAGTATGATTTGTTGAAACGGTGCAAATCAACTAAAACCCGAGTTTTATGACTTCCATGTCTAAATATCTTGAAAACGGCTGCTTCTAGTAAAATGGTCATTATGATAAAATTTATTTCTTTTAGTTTGTAGAATTATGTTCCGGTATCTAAATGACTATTTATTCTCAAAAACTAGAAATTTTTCAAATATGCTTTAGACGTAAATTTGTCATTTTTCAACTCACACAAACCAACCAAGGCTTAAAATAAATTTATTTAAAAATACATTAAGGAAATTTTTTTAAACTTTAGTATTTTGGTTGGTTTTCTAACTCTTGAAAAATTGTTCAATTTTTTTAAACAGTGTTTATTTATGTTAGAATGCTCAATAGATTTCCTACAACTTCTTCTTGGAGTTTTGTACAATTTACAGTGTAATGATTTGATATATATATATATATATATATATATATATATATATATATATATATATATATATATATATATATATATATATATATATATATATATATATATATATATATATATATATATATATATATATATATATATATATATATATATATATATATATATATATATATATATATATATACCTGATGATAAAGAAAGAACCGGAATTTTCATTTTAAAATTACCGCGCTTGTCCAATCGGTAAACTTTTATTCTCTCAACGTTGGCAACACTTTTATACACATTCTGTCAAATTTTGACGTATATCGTACGATTAGTTTTTGTTTGGCGTCTATACAAAGATGTTGAAAAATTTTCGTGTGGTGATTTTTGTCGTGAATACGACTTACTTTACTATGGGGCGCCTTTTCAAAATTTACCCTCTGAGAGAGTGATAAGTTTTTGATAGTGAATATTTCCTGTTATATCTAACGAATCAACATAATTCTTGCTACATGCCATCGGAAATATGATCACAATTTTATGATAAAACTTTCAGTTGTGTGACATATTCTTAAATAGTTCACAATTAAACTTTTCTGAAATGTTTGGTATAAACGAGTATCAAAGAAGATAATTCATAAGGCGCGTTTCTCGTATTTTGAAAGCTCTTAGCTCAGTGATCTGTAGAAGGATTTATATAATCTAACTACCAATAGAATCGAAAATCTTCAACTTGAACGTGTATTACAACAATATTGAAGTTTTTCAATAGTACACTTTTGAAAAACCTGTTTGATTTAACCCATGACAGCACCAGCCAATCAGAATGCGAGATGTCTGTATCTATACAAGAGCATCCATATAAAAGTTGAATGGTTCACTTTTCCTACCATTTGCTGAGTAACTCTTCCCGAAACAAGACACACGACAGCAACATCGAGGACCTGTCGTCTCATTGTTTCCCGATATGAATGCACGAAACACCTTCAGCACAATGACACCGAAAAAGGCAGCCAAAAAGTCCAGCAAGGCCCATTGCCGAAACAAGACACACACGAGAACCATCTCAGATCTCAATATTTCCTACCAAAAGATTCATCAAGATGGGAGTTAAAATAATTTGCACCGTCACTAACACATTCAATTACGAACGGCAATGCGAAAGCGAAAGTGATGATTTTGAACACATCTTTATACTAGTTTACAAATATGCCGTGCGAAACAGAGTTGCCACAGATCAATATGTATTTTTGTCGCGAGTACTTTAGTATGCGGCCGAAAACAAAAATTGTTAGAACAAAAGTTTCCACTTGATTTGCGCATTCTACTTTCCAGGCGTATCAGAACTGGCTAAACTTAAAGCAATTCTAAATATTTCTTCATCACAGTGATGTGGTCATCCTGAAAAGGATGGGGTTTTCAACGGATGGCCAGCTGCAGATGGCGAGGGATGATTTTCGTTTTCGTTGTCATGGGTAGCGTTACCGGCCAATTCCAACACTTCGGCAACCAAGTACTCCATCACTGCCGCCAGATAGACCGATGCACCAGCACTGACACGCTCGGCGTAGTTCCCCTTCCGAGGCAAACGATGGATTCTGCCGCCAACTGGGCACTTCAGACCAGCACGGCTTGAGCGGGACTTTGCCTTGCCCTCAACTGTTCCTCCACAATATGCTGTTAACAGCTCGACGACCCATTCAGTATTACTGGCTGCCGCTCTGCTAACTCTCTCTTTTATATCATTTCACTGTTTCTCGTTCTGCGTATAGGAAAGGAATTCTAACAAAGGGGACGTCCGTCCACCGCTACCACTAGCACGTATAAAAGGAAATGTGATGTGAGAAATAGCGTCATTTAAGTTAAAGCAGCTACTCTGTACGTACGAGACACCGTCAGAACGATGGCTCCGAAAACAGGTAGAAAAGCAGATTTGTACCGTCACTAACACATTCAATTACGAACGGCAATGCGAAAGCGAATGTTGAACACATCTTTATACTAGTATGGGGTCGTGTGAAAATATGCCTTGCGAAACAGGGTTGCCATATATACAGATTAATCTGTATTATCATTATTATTATTATTATTATTATCATTATTATTATTATTATTAGAATCACTCTTGCATACCGAAGATCGTAGATACATTTCAGACCAGGCCATTGCAATTGTCTCGTACTGAAATTTCGAGAAGAATCAGATATCTTCGAACTTCATAGCTTCAATAAAAATAAACTACAAATTTGTCGTACCTAGCATCCTATATTAGCAAATTAAAAAGGAATTGTTTCAAGTTTGAAATATATAGTTGTAGAATAGTAGCTGTTTAATGTAACTAATCTGTACTTTAATGTAGGTGTATCGCTTCAAATTCTATTAGTGAAAAAGAGGAAAGCTTGCACAATTCATACAATCAATCAACTAACTGATATTCGGAAAAGTGATGGGAGCGTGTCAGTTTTTTCGTATTCACGACATCCAGTTATGTCTCTGACATTACTCACCCGCCTTTTTATAATGGATGAAAATTTAGAACAACGTGCGTGCATCAAATTTTGTGTTGCAAATGGATTTAAGTGTTCCGAAACGTTGAAAATGTTAGTGTCTAAGAAAAACACAGGCATAGGAGTGGTATAAACACTTCAAAGGTGGTCGTACAAGCTTGGATCATGATGAGATCCATGGCCGCTCAACAACATCTGTTACTGAAGAAAACATTGAATCGGAGCAAAACGTGTTGCAAAATCGTTCTGTACCGATTACAGAGATTGCTGTGTTGTTGGGCATCTCTTATGGATCAGCCGAACACATTTTAACTGATGTTTTGGGTTTGAAACGCGTCGCTTCTCGGCTGGTGCCAAAAAAGCTGAATTTCATTCAAAAACAGCGTCGTGTTGATGTGGCCAAAGAGATGATTTCCAACGCAGATAGTGACCCCACATTCATCGAATGCATCATAACTGGTGATGAGGTGTGGATCTATGAATATGACGTCGAAACCGCACAACAATCGACCGAATGGCGCTTCGAAGGCGAGCCGTTGTTCTAAATTTTCATCCATTATGAAAATCGCCACACGAAAATTTTTCAACTTCTTTGTATAGACGCCAAACAAAAACTAATCGTACGATATGCGTCAAAATTCGACAGAATGTGTATAAAAGTGTTGCCAACGTTGAGAGAATAAATGATGTTTACCGATTGGATAAGCGCGGGAATTTTAAAATGAAAATCCCGGTTCTTTTGTTGATCATAAGGTATTATACATGCGTATAAGTGGAAAATACATACTCACCTACAACAATTGTTGGTGACATCGACGAAAGTGCTCTTTTTTGAGGTTTTATGAAATTTCGTTCAGAGCCAGGAAGTCCAAAATAGTTTTTGAGTCCTGGAGATGAAAAATCATCCATTCCACTATTGACAATTATTCCAGTTCTTTTACCAGTCAAAGCTGCTCCAAAGCTAATAAAGAAAGAAAACATTTCTACTATAAAAGGCTATTGGGTTATGTCAGCAGCATAACCGGACTGAATATTTAAGTTCGATTAAATATGATAGTTCAAATACTTTAACACCAATAAATATGAATCCATGTTTTGTGAAATGTTAGGAACTACAATTTTGAGGTAGCATTTAAAATTGGTAGATTGTACTATTAATTATCTCATTTATCGAATCACTGTAACCAGGCGCGTAGCCAGAAAAAATTTTCGGGGGGGGGGGGGGGTTTTAGAACATGGTGATAAATCAACACATGTACAATTTATATAACAATGTTTCCCATGGGTTATAATTTTTTGTTTCGGGGGGGGGGGGGGGGGGGGGGGGGGGGGGGGGCTGAACCCCTAAACCCCCCCCCCCTGCGTACGCGCCTGACTGTAACATTTCAAAGATTTCTCAAGTCACTATGCTACGCTTCGTTAACAAATGATAATTAAATAGCGAACAGGGGACGAGTATAGCGTGATGGATTAGTCGATGCCTTTCACGCAGCCCACCTGGGTTCGATTCCTAACCCCGCACATAGGGTCAGAAAGCGTTTCTGGCTCGGAGAGGCGAATGACCTTAAGATTAATACCTCTATAATCGAAACAAAAAAAATAGCGAAAATGTTAAGTCTGCTTATCGGTTTAACCAGGAAAAAAATTAGAACAAATTGGCTTAAAAGGAGCGTTCTCCCAGCTATTTAAAAATTTGTACAGTGGCATGGTTTCTCATTAGTTTCCAGTAGGGAAGGAAATGATAAAAAAGGACTTGATTAATTATGTTAGAAGAAAACCCAAAACGAAAAAAAGTTACCAAATTTACTTTTCATGAATCCTTCAACCTTCAAGAGGATTTGTAGATTTAGCAAAAAAGGTACCTGCAAATGATCTGTTTTCACAATATTTATTAGTAGAAGTAAACTATGCACCTTATCCCAGCCAAATAAACTGAAAATAAAAAAAAACGTCTTAAAGGTAGCGCTTCGCCGTGGTCAGGTGAAGTTCGCTGCCTATCCCGGGGTTTCACGCACTTTATCCAAAATTGCGATAGAAACGAGATAATTAGTTTTTCTGTCGATGTGCCTGATAAACGTTAGTATCGAAAGATTTCGTGTGAGTTGTAAAACTAAATGAGTTTTTCCTTATTCTTTTGCACACTCTCAAATTCGCACGAAATCTCGCGAAAGAAATGCTTTCCAACTGATATTTTTCGTCAAATGCATATGCATCATTTATCTACAATCGTGTGTTTTTGATTTTTTTTTGTGAATCGGGTTAGTATTGGAGAAATTTGCAATTTAGGTTGATATTTCGGTGACAAAGCAAGAGTCTGATCGTCGATAAATACATGTTCTGCTACCTTCGATCTGAAATGGTATGGTAAACCCTTTTTAAATTCTTTTCAAACCGGATGCAGATTCCAATTGATAGTTCTTACTACTGAAAACTAAATCCAAACCAAGTTTTTTTCAGTTGGGTTTGAGCGGATGTGTAATATCTGGGTTGAAATCTATTGAAATTCTCTTTAAATTTTCTGTTCGTTTGGTCAACGTCGTAAGTGATTGTTTTTCAAATATATTAATTTTTTATCGAAGATTGTTTGAATTGATCGCTTTCCAATATCGAAGATGAATTTTTTCTCTTTAATTGCAGCATCCTGTATGAAGGGCAAGGTGAGTATTCTATGAATCTTATGATGAAAAGCCGCCATTTTATGCTGGTGGGAGTGATTTCAAGTGCTTGGTATGATTCAATGCGAATTTGTCGGCTTCCTATATATTTCAAAAGACAGGTTTTTGCTTCCCTTATGGTAAGAATGTCTAAGAAAGATAAACTATTTTCTTTTTCTGTTTCACAAGTGAATTTAATGATTTTATGAAGGTTGTTAATATTTTCCAAAAAACTTTTTAAACAATTACTTTTGATGATGCACAAAATATATCGACGTATCTCCACCAGCGATTAGGTAGTAATCCTTGTTTTTTTAAACTCTCCTATAGATTTGCCATGAACAGTTCGCATAAAAACGGGGACAGAGGGTCAAGCAATTCCTGACGTGCCAGTATAAGCCGAAAACAACGTTTTCGTTCGGCGCGTCAGGAAAGACGTGGAACTTCGGTACCAAATAAATAAGTGTTTTGCAAGTAGCATTAAATTTACGTCTGCTTAGCGGCTCAAGTTGAACTGTTTCAGTTTGCAATAAGCAGTTCAATTTGAACTGCTCTACACTGACGAGTCTAAGACGAAACGTAAAGAACAGTAAAAACGGCTATGTGCCCAAAGCATAAACATAGGATAACCCCTAAATGACCATACCTGAATCGGCCAGTATTAGTCGAAAAAGACGTTTTTGTTCGGCACGTCAGAAAAGACATGGCACTTCGGTGCCAATTGAAGAAGTGTTTTGCAAGTAGCATTAAATTTACGTCTGCTTAGCGGTTCAAATTGAACTGTTTAGGTTTGCACTAAGTAGTTCAATTTGAACTGCTCTGCACTGACGAGTCTAAGACGAAACGTAAAGAAAAGTAAAAACGGTTATGTGCCCAAAGCACAAACATAGGATAACCCCTAAATGATGGAAATATAGTTGTCTATAACACTTAGGGAAATCGTGTGATAAGTGTTAAAATTGTTGTAGTTGGAATATTTCTATAACAGACAGGAAGATTTTGTTATCGTTCTGGAACGTAGTGGTACGTTTTGGAAGATAGCGGCGAACAGTCGAGTAGGTGGTAGTAGTGTTTCCAACGTATATTAATTTTAAAATTTATACAGGATTTAAAAAAATTGTTCAAGCCTGTATATTTGTTATCCGTGTCCATACAAAGGCAAGTTAGGTTTAGGTCTAAATAAAATAAACCTATAGATTTCCCAGTGTAATAGTACTGTAGTTGATCAACCGTGACACCAAAAACGCCGCCTGGTGTATAATGGGTACGTAAATGCTAGTAAAATGCATGTACAAAGTTGCCTGCGCATTTAACACAACCACTGTAGCATAAATCAAATAAACATAGATTTCCCATTGTATGGAGACACTAACAGCGCTTCTAGTGAGAAACGGTTGTACTTTTTTCCATTAGCTATTGTGGTTGTGCTAAATGCGCAGGCAACTTTGTACATGCATTTTAGGAGCATTTACGCACCCATTCTACACCAGACGGCGCTTTTGGTGTCACGGGTTGCTCAACTACAGTACTATTACAATGGGGAATCTAGGTTTATTTTATTTATGACAAAGAATAGGCCAGTAGGTTAGCTTAAGTCTGAAAAGTTTTCAATAAAACAATTCTAGCTCAACCACCAAACCAACCACAACCAATTAAAGAAAGGAAGACATTACAGGAACAGCCACAAGCACAATGATTTGCCTTGGAAAGTCCAATTCGAAGGAGATGTGCATCTAACGTGTAGTGATTGAACATGAGTCTGGGCATCACACGAATGAAGTCCCTACTCACATCCAGTCCCCTGAACCATGCCTTTGTCGATATTTTAGGGATAGATCAACTTCGTCCCTAAAAGCTTGCCAGCTGGCAAGTGTTCTTTGGCGAAACGCGCTAAAGAATTTGTTGAAATCTATTGGTCGCCCATAAATTTCACCCTCAATAGCACCACGTTTAGCTCTTTCATTGCTGAAATTGCCTGTGTGACTATAGTGGCTTGATAAATATTATTCAATATGTCGTTCAGGTATTGTTTTATTTTGCCAAAGAAAAGCGGTTCATATATATACTTCTTAATTCATGACGTAAATCCTCGCTACACCGATCGAAGCAGAGCTTTTACTGAATGAAATGCGGGGAGTGAAGCTACGATCGTAACTGACCGCCGTGCTAGAGAAAAACGATTTATGACATCATTATGGCATACTGTGATCCGTTCGCGAAAACATAGATATGTAATGAAATACTGAAACGACGTCGCTATACATGTTTGTTTATGCTTAATATTTCCAAATCGATTGGTATTTTTAATTGTACCAATCCATCAACAAATGACTGAGTTATTATTGTTCAAAATTATGACAGAAAAATGTTACGCGTTTACTTTTGCATTTTTTTTATTAATACCCGGCCCCGTATAATGAAGAGTAAAGAATTTTATTCTAAAAATAAGTTATACATATAACGATTTTCTAAAACTCGTAGTTTAAATAGTAATACTCACTAGAAATTAACTGAGCTTGTTACAGACACTGCATCTCCATTCGGTCCTAAGAATGATAATTGAATTCGTCATTAGATTTTGTATATATATATATATATATATATATATATATATATATATATATATATATATATATATATATATATATATATATATATATATATATATATATATATATATATATATATATATATATATATATATATATATATATATATATATATGTATATATATATATATATATATATATATATATATATATATATATATATATATATATATATATATATATATATATATATATATATATATATATATATATATATATATATATATATATATATATATATATATATATACATATATATATATATATTTTTTTAAATATATATGTATATACATCAATTCAATGAGAAACTAAGATGCACAGATCAAAATATTTTGTAAATTTACATTTGCTTTTTTTCATGCACCTATATGAAGCAGACAATTAAACATAATATAACTTCACAATTTTGTACGTTTCTATATAATATAATCGATAGCTAAGCGTTAATTGAAAGAAAAGTTCTATTCATTGAAAATACAACAGAATCCAATTCAGTTTTGCATCGATGATGGTTTTCAATCAAAGATTCAACCCATGTCTATTCCATGTTACTAATAATTTACATGTCATGTAAATTTCTATATAACTCAGAATTTTGAAATATTTGGAAGAATCGTTCTCCGTCGAAAAATGTTAGATCTTATTTTTTCTATTTTTTCACTGGGAATGTTAGGGTGGATCAAAAAATCTATTTTTTTTCGATATTGTTCGAAAGAGAATATTATGCTAATTTTTCGATTTTCTTTAAAAAAGATGATCCTTAAGAAAGATAAAAATATATAACCTTTGACCACTCGATAGATCCCGATCATTTTTGGAACTTTTCAACTGTGCAATATTCGTATATTTTTCCTAAAAACTATAAACATTTATTGATAACAAATGTTTATAGTTTTTAGGAAAAATATACGAATATTGCACAGTTGAAAAGTTGCGATTTTTAATGCACTTATTTGTTATTTTTAATACTAAGGAAGATCACGACAAGCAAAAATGTCTCGAACTGGGCATTGGTTAGTCAACCTTGGGTACGCAAAGAATTTATTAATTGAGATCTGATATCACGATACTCCACGCATGTCCAAACGACATCTTCAATATCGCGATAACCTTCGCCGCAAGCACAATGATTAGTCTCGGAAAGCCCAATTCGAAGGAGATGTGCATCTAACGTGTAGTGATTGAACATGAGTCTGGACATCACACGAATGAAGTCCCTACTCACATTCAGTCCCCTGAACCATGCCTTTGTCAATATTTTAGGTATAATTGAGTGTATACACCGACCAAGATCATCTTTATCCCAAGAAGCTTGCCAGCTGGCAAGTGTTCTTTGGCGAGACTCTGCTATATAAACAGATGCAGGTTCCTGAAGCCTAAATGAGACCGAATGATTATTGTTCAGCATACCAAACCCAGTAGTGTCTTCAATTCGTGATCCGTTCGTTTAAAACATTTTCTCAGAGTCAATATGCCTGAACTTACTTCCATCGAGCGTAGGGGATCCAGGATTCCACGCACATCGTGTAGCATCGTTGTCTCGAAAAATATAGTTGGGTCAGGGACATTTAGGAGGCTGTCACGGATAGGAATATATCTTGATCACCATAAGGCGATTCGTAAACAACGATACTGAATTCGCTCAAGTTTAATAATATGAGAGATTGCAGCGGAACGAAAGCAAACGCATCCATATTATTACATCACTGAAGTATCGTTGTCTGATACATTTTTATTAGATCATCCGGATAAGGATGGACACCCCACCCTATTGATGTTCGAAGAAAATTTACTCTTTGTTGGCATGTTTTTATCAGATACCTAATGTTTCTTTCCCACATGCATTTGAAATCAAACCACTAAGGTATCTTGCAATGGTTTTTTCAAATCAACAGCTTTGGGTCCAGTAACTGAAACCACGCCATCATCTTCCAATTGTCTTATTGTGCATGGGGTAACTAGACAGCTGTCAATGTCGTTCTCGGAAAAATTATATAGGATCGGACTGAGGCATGAGTCTTGCGGGAGACTCATGTAGCTAATTCTGAATGTTGCCAAATCGTGAAAACTGCTGTTGTCAATCGTGAAAAATACATGCACTTCTCTGACAAAAGGTTTTGCAAATAATTATTTAAAAACTCTGGATGTCCATGTTGGTGGAGCTCGTTTGAAAGAACATCAATGAAAACTGAATCAAATGCTCCTTTAATGTCTAAAAATGTGCCATTTGTAGCAATCATTCGTCCCTTTATTTCTACGGAAGCCAAACTGAGTATCTGATAACAAACCGTGCGTCTCGACCCAAGTATCGAGACGTCGAAGAATATTTTTTTCGAACAGTTTTCTGATGCAGGACAACATTGCAATGGGTCTATATGAGTTGTGATTGGAACCTGGTTTCTCCAATGTAATATTTTGCTCAAGAAACTTGTTGAATAATTCCAACAAACGTCTTTTTGCGAGGTCGGGCAGATTCTTCACTAAGTTGAATTTAATTCTGTCCAATCTAGGAGCGTTATTGTTACAAGACATGAGTGCTATGAAAAATTACATCATTGAAAAGGGGCTATCAATGGAAACGTTATTTGGGGTAGACTCCCGAAAAAGGCTCTGCGTAGAAACAGAATCTGGGTAAACTTTCCTAGCAAAGTCAAATATTTATCGGTTCGAGTATTCCTCACTCTAATTTCCTACATTACGATTCCTCATTCGCCTGATCGTATTGCAAAGAGTGCTCATGGAGGTTTCTCTAAACCTTCGACAAAATGTCTCCAATAGCTACATTTCTTGGCCCGAAGTATGCTCTTGTACTCGGTTTCTAAAACCAAGAATTTTTCAAAATTGTGGGGATTTCCTTCATTTCGTTTTAAACACGTCTTGAAAGCATTTTGTTTCGCTTGTTTAGCATCTGAGCACTCTTTGTCCCACCAAGGGTTTGGAGGCCTGCTGTTGACCGTCGGATCAAGTAAAACGTTTGGTTTAGGCTTGTTCTGCGGCCTCCAGAATCGAACAAACGTGGAAGTCATATTCTTCCAGCAGTTGGAGTTCTTCCATTGAATTTAAGACACTTGAAATATTATTTAGGTATTTAATCCAGTCAATATTTTTTGTCAAATCATATGGAATATTAACTGAATTAGCAATGCATTTTGTACTGCTAATTGAGATGATGATTGGTAAATGATCGCTACAGTGTTAATCATGAAATACTTTCCAGGTGCAATTTAGTCGAATTGAATCGAGCCAAGAGATAAATCTAATAATACCGTCATGCTAAAATTGTCGCAAATATTATATATTAAGGATGATCTGTTATCATTGTAAACGGAACTCCACTTAATTCCGGGCGAATTGAAATCTCCCAAAATCAATCGTGGAGCAGGAAAAGCTTCGACCATTTCATTAAGCTATCGGTGTCCAACTTGTGCTCTTGGAGGAATATAAACCGAAGCCAAGGGGCAAATAACTCTAAACTTTGTCTGAACTCAAACAAGTTTTACCGGGAGTAAAAAAGTTTAGCAGGGATCTCGCTGGATTAGAATGGGATTAGAGAAGTTTAGCCGAGATCTGGAAAAGCATTATTTTGACATAAGAAGCTGTAAACGTGGGAGCAGAAATGCCAGATATTTTCATAGAAAATCTGTATTGCTTTGTATAAAAATCTGTATGTATCTGTATTCACTAATGCATGGAAATTTCGGAAATAAAATTATGTTTGAAGATGTTATTCCATTAGATTATTGTTATAGAAAGGCAGATGCAAGGAGCATTCCTTTATATCGTAAGTTCTTGCCGCACTGAACATTCAACGACGAAATTTAATTGTTTTTGTTATTAACCACAATTGAATCGTGAATCCATATACTTTTTTCGTTTGAAAATGATGACTTGGAATTCAAACATGGAATTCAAACGCCTAATACGAAACGTCAAGTCAAGTCATACAACTTTTCAGTCTGACAATAAAGTTCCTTGAACATCAGTTCAAATTGGTTTCAAATTATGATATAAATGTATTTCAGCGTTCATCATTAAACAGCTGCCCGAAAAAAATTTCATTTTAATATGGGCAATCAAACACGCTCACATGGAAAAGTTTCATTATTTCTTTCTTACTTTTTGTGGTATCTGTATAAATCTGTACTCTGTATTAAATCTGTATGCGCATGTAAAAATCTGTATAAATGGCATCTCTGCGTGGGAGTTCGAATCACCCCCCTGCTATGGAAGCTGGTTCCTGAAACCGACGCATTTTGTTTTGGTGGCGTTGTTGTCAGCAATATTTTAAGCTACGTTCATGCCATACAATCAAACCACACTGGTGTCAAATGTTAATTTCTTCAAACCCAATATAAATATAACTCCTATATAATATCTAGTATATAATATCTAGTATTCTCGGCAAAACAAGTAATTTGACCTCTTTTTGAATAATAAAAAAAAGTGGTTTGTTATAGTTTGATTATATTCCATCGAAATCATTTCCTTATGTTGGTGCAACCGCATGAAGAAAGATGTGAACACTGTTTAAACACAGCATTTGACAGCGAACTAGAACCAAAAGAACCAAAAATTTCGGCTCCAAGCCAATAGCGGCCCTTACACGAGTCATTAAAAATGTCATTAATAAAAAATAATATCATTTTAATGAACGTGTAATGGTGCACTAATGACGAAATTTCAAACAAATTTGAATTACATCATTAGTTAGTCATCATTTAAAATGACATTTTTAATGCTCGTGTAAGGGCCGCTAATTGTATGCAGACGACAATAGCACCACCGGGGTGGTTCGAATGACAGATACACTTCAAACAAGATTAGGCAAAATTAGGTTGGATTAGTTTTAAATCACTTATCTAGACTAGTTGGGATTAAATGAGATTAGAGAAAATTATTTTGGAATGACATGAGTTTATTAGTATGAGATTGTCTAGAGTTTAGAGTGATTTGCCCCTTGACCGTAGCTATACAAATGTTTTTTCCTTTAATGTTTATTTTACAAACAACCACTTCTATACTAGAAGTCGAAGAAATGTTTAATCTATAAAAGGTATAATACTTCTCAATTCTTAAAAGCTCTCCGTCTGTATCGAGATGTATGTTAAATGCGAAAGTCATTAAAAGTTAAAACTATGTTTGACGTAAGTCATGTTTCGCACAAAGCAAATAACGGGTGGCAACTAAAATTTTGCAATTTCTTTCTCAAGCTGCAAAAAAAAGACAAACATACTTGAAGAAGATCTGATTTATTGAAATTAAAGATACATTGTTCATTGTTGAAAAAAAATTAGTGAACATTTGAAAACGGTCCGTAATCGGATGTTCGGCGAAGCTTCCGTTTGATGTCGGAACAGGAACGTTGTACGGCCTTCATGTCAACTTTGCGAATGCATCTCTTGATTCTACCAATCAACTGTTAGCAATTCGTGGCTCTCCAGTTATTTTTGCACACCAAAGAGCTCAAAACCCCGACGAAATATTCGATTAGGCGACACTGAGGTAGATTTATCGGGTTGTGGTTTTTGGATACAAATGGGATCGAATGGGTATTTAGGAACGATTGTGTTTTTTGGCGCAATGCGATGACGTTTTATCCGGCAAAAACACGTATTGTCCATCAGCATGATGTTTTTGAAAGAACGGGATCAAAACTTTCTACCAACATTCGTCCTGGTACACATCTTGATTGATTGCCAACCCAGATGGCTTGAACCATGGCTTAGGAATGCTTTTCTCGGAAATGACAATGTACAGTATCACTTTCTGTTCAAACTTATGTTTAAACTAATATTTTATGTTCGGATGTACAGTAGAACTATCCGTTGAATAGTATCGATCGTTTGCCGGAATCTGCGTCTTCGAAAAAGGGAAGTAACTTCCGTCGTCCAAAACAAAACTTTTTCCGGAAAATTTTTAATCAATCAGCGGCATTGGGAATTCAGCGTTGAAATCTGTGCGTCAGTATATCCCTTTTTTTACTTTTTTGCGGCATCCCTTTGACTAATCTGTACTTTAATGTAGGTGCATCGCTTCAAACTCTATTAGTGAAAAAGGGGAAAGCTTGCACAATTCATATGTTACAATCAATCAACTAACTGATATTCGGAAAAGTGATGGGAGCGTGCCAGTTTTTTCGTATTCACGACATCCAGTTATGTCTCTGACATTACCCACCCGCCTTTTTTCTTTTAAATTTTGCTTTTTAGATTTAACACGGGTATCTTTTTTTAAGGTGTAATTTTAGGTGTCTCTTTTTTTAATTTTGGGGAGGACTTCTTTCCCTTAACATAACCTTGAGGAGTGACAAACGATGTACCTTCACTATTTTTATCAGAGATTTGAAAAACCGTTTTCTGTTTCGAGAGGGGGGACATCAATGACAGTTTTAAGCATTTCTGCATATGTGCGCTTAGCCTGTGCTTTTATAGAGAGCTTCATTTTATCTTTACGCAACTTAAATGCAGCGCATACTGAGAGATCAGGAGGACTCTCCCCACAATAAACACATTTTCAATGTCTTTATCGCTAATATTATAATATTATCCTTATGTTATCCTTATGGGGCCCTTGACATTTAATACATTTAGGGATAGGGATAACATCCCCTGTGAAAAAAATAGAAAAAATAAGGTCTAACATTTTTCGACTGAGAACGATTCTTCCAAATATTTCGAAATTCTGAGAGATCGTACACAGAAAGAAATATAGAAATTTACGTGACATGTAAATCATTAGTAACATGGAATTGTCCCGGGTTGGTGGTTCAATGCATAGGGTACTGGTCTTACAAACCAGTTGTCGTATGTTCGAGCCCCGACCTGGAAGGATTCGTAGTGTCAGTAGGATCGTAGTACCAGCCATGCAATGGTTCTGTACACTCTGAATCGGCCGCGAAGTCTGTTGAAACAGAAGGTCAAATTCCACTACAGGAATACCAAGGCTTTTATTGAATAGACATGGGTTGAATCTTGAAAACATCAATGATGCAAAACTGAATTGGATTCTATTGTATTTTCAATGAATAAAACTTTATCTTTCAGTTAACGCTTAGTTTGCGATTAAATTATATTATATTGTAACAAATTAACAATATATATATATATATATATATATATATATATATATATATATATATATATATATATATATATATATATATATATATATATATATATATATATATATATATATATATATATATATATATATATATATATATATATATATATATATATATATATATATATATATATTTCAGAGATTATATCTTTTTGGGTCTGGACCGCGTCTTGCAGATTAAGCCTAATTGTTCGTCACCGCTGATTTTCTATTGAAATTACTACCCACAGTGTACTTTAATGCCTACATCGGTATAAAAGAAGAACATTCCACTTTTCCCATCATTTTCTGAGCAACGATTGTCGAAGTAAGACATACGAGCAACATCGAAGACCTCACGTTTTTGGAATGAAGCGCAGCTAGCACCTAACAGTAAGATTGTGACAAAGATTAGATTCCGCACGGTAATACCTATCCAACAAGCCATAGATTGTTAAAATCCGTCCATTTTTAACGGAGATATCGAAATTTTTGTGTAAGCGACCCTATTCCAGAAGTAGAAGTTTTGAGCGCTGTCTGGCAAAGAAATGCTTGGGAGCAACATAAAATACGATTTTTCATACTGTTACATACATTTACTTCTAAGTACCCAAAAGACTGTGGACAGCATGATATTTTGCCTCGGACCGATTTTAGCACGGTTCGTTTTTGGCAACATAATCGTTCGAATATGCTATATGTAAACCAGATTATGTCAAAATTTTCGATTTGAAAGCAATTCCATAATTATATTGATTCAAACTACTTACAGCAATAAATGCTGGAAGAACATAACAGCCATATACCATTCGAATCAGTTCGTCGAGATTAGCAAATGCGTGTGTAACAAATAATTTCACTCAATTTTGTTCGGAGATGACTCAACCGTTTTCTACAAACTCAGATTCATATGAAAAGTCGTATACTCCCAAACAAGGTTCCTGAATTATGTTTGGTTCCGACCTCTGGTTCCGGAACTACAGGATGATATATGAAACGAAATTAAAACTGTGTAACTCATTTTTCTCGTAGATGGCTGAACCGATCTAAGATTCAAATGAAATCTAAGATTTAATGAAAAGTTTTAAGATTCTATAAATCATCTTGTTTTTCAGTCAGATCCAACTTCCGGTTTCGGAGATACAGGGTGATTAGTATGTATGTGAAAATGTCTATTTCATACAAATTAATCAGGATTATCGGGTTAGCAGATTTGGATAGTCGATAACCAAATAAACTTATTTCAGTTTTGGTTGTATTCAGTTTTCATTTCGGAAGGCACCCAAAAATTTAATTCGTACTACGATTCCTCAAAGATGTCTACATCGATTTTCAAACATTTTGAAACAAATGTAAATTATACAGCTACTCAGGTGAATTTGTCTGACTTTGGCTACACCGAATTTCGATTTCCGGTTCCAGTATCGAATCGATTCTCAAAGCTCAATCGTTTTCTCAAAAAAGCCAAATCGAATTTCAGAAACAAAAGTTCAAATGAAAATAAATCCAATTTTATTTAATTTTTACAATTCAAAGCGATATAAAACATGACAATCCCGAAAAGCTTTAAAGTTGGACTCAAAACTATTGCAATTTATTCGTCATATGGCCATACGAATCGGTTTGGGTTATGCTGGTTCCTGAATACAGGCTCTGGAAGTACCTTAAATTACCCTAAAGTGGAAATTACTTCGACATATCATGGAATGTTTAATCGATTGTTAAACTTTTACATTCAAATTCGATCTGATTTGCAGTTTCCACATTACGGAGTAATAAGTGATTAAAATCTCAAATTGCCACTTAAAACGACGGACATTAGAATAATGTCATGAAAACTGAAACACCGAAGAATATTCGTACAAAAAACACATGCGGATTGATAGAAAAAGGTATCATCTCACTGCTAGGTGGATTAAGCACGTTTTTTCAATTATATAATTTTCAAGGCACACTGCTTAAGCTCTAAGATGCCATGGGCTTTTTCTAATTTTAATTAACAAATAACATAAAACTAGGATAGTATATTCAGATAATGTAATGACTTAGGCAGATCCAGCCTTCAGCTGGCGATCGGCACCGGCCGGCGTATTGAATGTAACACGTTGGTAAGTATCTATGTTGGCCGCTTTTTTCTGTCCGTGTGGGTTCTCGGGGAACACCTCCAGGCTACGAATACCAGGCGGGTGGCCCGTGTTCTTTTCATAGACTACAGCGGCCGTACGTGGGCAATGATGTAACAGAAAATGAAAAAAAATATATAGAGAAGTAAATATTACGGAGAACAGAGTAACAAGGGGATATGGGAACAAAATGACTAAGAATGACAAAGATCTAATTAGTTGACATCGATATGGTGAAAAAACGTGGGAGGGTTCGGACAGTAAATGGCAAACGACCTTTGCCTTTACTTTCTGACATATCAGAGACTCGGATGACTCGTATCTTTAAGATGCCTAAGTTCGACTCCTCTGGTAGAAGGTAAAAGTTTAGATACGAGAAGCCTTCTGCTTACTTAAATGACCCTTGTCACGTCTCACTTTTCCGCACTTTATTCTTCACATCCTTTCTCTTCCTTGAGTACTATGGCTATATGATTTCATATTCTTTCTTCTCTTATAATCTCTAGTTAGTTTGATATCGTTAAAATACCGAAAAAAGTAAAAATTACTGACTGACCAGAAGTTATAAATAAAAAAGTAAAAAAAGTAAAAAAAATTTTGATGGGATTCCATCACACACAGCGATGAATGGAGCGCTGTCCGTGCGCCGCTTGCACCCTGGGACGCATAGCCATACGCTACAACTCCAGGCACTCAAGCAATAGTTTCGGACAAATCTTCCATTCCGGTGTTATAACTAACTGTATAGAGATGAGAAAATATTAACACAATGAAACACATTGTGTGAGAAACCGTCGTGGGCATAATGTGACAACTTCTCGTAACTTTACTTTTGCCGGTTCGGACAGTAAATGGCAAACGACCTTTGCCTTTAATTGCTGACATATCAGAGACTCGGATGACTCGTATCTTTAAGATGCCTACACACTAACATTCGATTTCGTTGTTCGGTAATTTTTTTGACGAAAATTTTCGGTAATCAACAGAAATTACCGATATTTCGGTACATGAACTTCATTTTACAACAATTATGCAAATTTTTACCGGACGATCAGTTTTACGCAAGTTTTCATTACAGAATTCTGTAAATAGATATACAATTCATACGGTAAATCTGAATAGTCGCCGAGTACGGTAAAAACCATACCGTCCGTATGGTTAAATAATCTTCCAATAACCGAGCTTCTGTGAAAACTGATTGTCGTGAAACCTCGAAGAGTTCATCGAATGGATTGAGATACAGGTGCTAAAATTTTTAAAACATTTGAACCACTAAAAGCTTTTTGTTTACTTATAGACGGAAAAATTTTTTTGTATCACTTGTCCACTTGCTGCCTACACAAATCGTTCGAAGGTAATTTCTGGTGGACTCGAAGGATTGTGCAGTGTTTTGGAAGGCACTCATAATTCCGGTCAGCCGAAACATTTGACACTTTTTTTTCGTGGAATAAAACCATAGCCACAACAGGTTGGAATTTACTTCATTCTTATTTGTGAATTTGTGTTGTTTTTTAAATCCGAAAATCCAGAATTTTAACCAAAGGAAAACAAGCAAACAAAAAATTACCGAACAATCAGTTAGATTCATTTGGTTTACAGTTTACGGTAGTTGTTTGACAGTTCAGCAATTACCGAACGATCAGTAATCAATTTAATTACCGAACTGATTACCGAACGTTCAGCTGTTGAAAATTCGGTAAAAAATTACCGAATTCTGCGAAATTTTCTAAGTGTGTAAGTTCGACTCCTCTGGTAGAAGGTAAAAGTTTAGATACGAGAAGCCTTCTGCTTACTTAAATGACCCTTGTCACGTCTCACTTTTCCGCACTTTATTCTTCACATCCTTGCTCTTCCTTGAGTACTATGGCTCTATGATTTCATATTCTTTCTCCTCTTATAATCTCTAGTTAGTTTGATATCGTTAAAATACCGAAAAAAGTAAAAAAAAATATTTAAATCTATAGTAATATGGAGTAAACATCAGTTGAATCGAAAGTTTGATTGAAAACCATCATCGTTGCAAAACTTAATTGGATTGCATTTCAATCAATATAACTGTATCTTTCAATTAGCGCTTAGTTTTGCGTTCATATTAGGGTAACGACCCCCTATTTCATCTGAGCTCCTATTTCCATCTCATCCCTTCACCTCATTACTTTGAACATGAATAATATTTTACAACCTACCTGAACCAAACATTGAAATGTTTTAAAATGATTATAAAAGCTATTGTCACACTTTCCTATTGAAAGAAACGGTTTTAAGTTCTTCGTTTATCGTTTTTTTCATTAAAAATAAACTCACTTTTCAATTTAGGACACACTTTCGTCTCAAGATTTACAGTTCGTCATGTTTCTGATTATCTACTAATCGATTCGTCTCAAAACATGATCACTTTTTCGCACAATTACACTACCATTGAATGCTGGATGACTTCATAATTAGTAATGTTCACTTGCCACTTGTTTAATTAACGATTTAAAACTTCAAAAACTACCCGACAAACAATAAAAGTCTTTAAAAATATGAGATGAAAGTTTTTCACTTAGTTCACTTGATTGCGCTTTGTTTTCATCTTATTTGGTTTTGCAAAGTTGCCAAGTTATCTCATATTGTTAAAAAAAATAAATTGTTTTTCTTCTTCAAATTATTATCAAAAAGTATGTTTTTGGTATTCGTGACATTAGTTTAATTATATTATTGATATTAATATTTCAATAAAACGGTTTCAGCTTCGAATATTACCAGAAAGAACGTGTTAAATACTAATGAAATAACCATTGTGACAAATCTAGTAGCACTGGTTTCATTCCGCTATACGCCAACATAACGCTGTGAAGTGTGTGTGTGTTTCATCGGCTGTGCACAGAGATGCCAGATGTTTTCATAGAAAATATGTATTACTTTGCATATAAAGTCTATATCTGTTCTATCTGTTTTCACTAATAAAATGATGTTAAAAGATGCCCCATTAATTAGATAATTCAACGAGTAAATTTTTTACCAATAATAATAATGTGGAAAAATCCTGGTGAGTACGGTTGCATCGTTTGAGTTGAATATATGGCAGCGGTTAGGCAGTCGGTCACCAGAATGTCTGCCAGCCATATTTTTCCAGCTGGCGGCGTTTAGTCAGCCATCTGGCAGCCGCATACGCATGGGTGAGAGTGTAATAGTGGAATATTTTGTTTTGATTGCTGTCACCATTGCTAATTTATACGATGAATAAAGGATCAACGATAGGATGGATAAAAATCCATTGAGATGGAATTAGGAGCAGAGTAGTGAACACATCATAAGTGTTTTTAGCTGTTTTATGAATATTAGTTAAATTTTCAAGCAATGTGAATCAATTCTCAACGTGGAGCAAGGCGAATGAAGCAGTTATATGAAATAGTTATAGTGATTTTAGTGGCTAAATCGGGGTTTGAAGGCGACGTCCTTACAAATGAGATGAAATAGGGAGCCCTTACCCTATATTGAAACGTACAGAACTGCAAAGTAACTTTATGTTTAATTTTCTACTGCATGAAAACAGACGATAACACGATTCTTTTCAGATCATTAATTCAATTAGAGCTTGAAAGAAAAAACAGAAGCTGCTGCCGAATACTTCAATGGGGTTTCGGGGTTCACACTTGATTGTCACTCTTTGCTGTCAATATGAAACTTTCGTTTGTTATGCTTTAACGGTTATGAATTGAAAATTGATATTCGAATTTTTTGTGTGTAAAAGACCACGTCTTGAAAGTAATGACGTCAGTATATAATGTAAAACACGTGTGCTGAATCAATGGAATAGAAAGAAAACCCTTCTTAATCCACCTAGCGGTGTGATAATGCCTTTCTCGTATCATTCAAATAGTAATACAGGGTGATTTTTTAAGAGCTTGAGAACTTTTTTAAACAATAAAACGCATAAAATTTGCAAAATCTCATCGGTTCTTTATTTTAAACGTTAGATTGGTACATGACATTTACTTTTTGAAGATAATTTCATTTAAATGTTGACCGCGGCTGCGTCTTAGGTGGTCCATTCGGAAAGTCCAATTTTGGGTAACTTTTTCGAGCATTTCGGCCGGAATAGCCCGAATTTCTTCGGAAATGTTGTCTTCCAAAGCTGGAATAGTTACTGGCTTATTTCTGTAGACTTTAGACTTGACGTAGCCCCACAAAAAATAGTCTAAAGGCGTCAAATCGCATGATCTTGGTGGCCAACTTACCGGTCCATTTCTTGAGATGAATTGTTCTCCGAAGTTTTCCCTCAAAATGGCCATAGAATCGCGAGCTGTGTGGCATGTAGCGCCATCTTGTTGAAACCACATGTCAACCAAGTTCAGTTCTTCCATTTTTGGCAACAAAAAGTTTGTTAGCATCGAACGATAGCGATCGCCATTCACTGTAACGTTGCGTCCAACAGCATCTTTGAAAAAATACGGTCCAATGATTCCACCAGCGTACAAACCACACCAAATAGTGCATTTTTCGGGATGCATGGGCAGTTCTTGAACGGCTTCTGGTTGTTCTTCACTCCAAATGCGGCAATTTTGCTTATTTACGTAGCCATTCAACCAGAAATGAGCCTCATCGCTGAACAAAATTTGTCGATAAAAAAGCGGACTTTCCGAATGGACCACCTAAGACGCAGCCGCGGTCAATATTTAAATGAAATTATCTTCAAAAAGTAAATGTCATGTACCAATCTAACGTTTAAAATAAAGAACCGATGAGATTTTGCAAATTTTATGCGTTTTATTGTTTAAAAAAGTTCTCAAGCTCTTAAAAAATCACCCTGTATAAGGACTTATTTTATCATTGAACAACTTTTTTTCAGTAAAATTGTATTGTTAACAGAAAAATAATGCAAATGGCAAATATAGACATGTCACTATGGATCACGTATTAGTGTTAATATTAATATCAAAACCCAAAAAGGAACAAATTGGTCAAATTTCGATAACCAATGAAACAGATAATTATCTATCAAAAAAAATCCCACTAGTGAAGCAAGTAATTCCGAATTCTAGCAGGTGTACAACTTTGCTTCCGCCGTTTTCCGATAGGTGGCTGTACCGGCTGTGGCTGGTCAAAATACATAGATGATAATACCTTTAAAGTGAATATGTACAGTGCCTAACGAATTGTCATCCCGTTTCAGTGACAGTTGTTCTTGTTTTCGTATTATTCATGCTCGAAAATGTCTGTTTATGTGCCCAATTCTCGCCATTTGTGGGAAGTTTCACTTTTCTGTTACAATTCGAAAAAAATGCAGCTGAAGCGCATCGAATGCTCTCAGAAACTTACGGTGATGCTGCTCTGAGTAAAAGAACGTGTCGGGAGTGGTTTCAACGTTTCAAAAATGGTGATTTAGATGTCGAAGACAAACATGGTGGTGGAAGAGAAAAAACCTTCAAAGATGAACAACTAGAAGCATTGCTTGATGAAGATTCGTGCCAAACCTAAAAAGAGCTTGCCGAATCGTTGGGGGTGAGTCAGCAAGCCATTTTAAAACATCCCATGATTCAGAAAGAAGGAAACTGGGTTCTGTACGAGTTGAAACCGAGGGACATCGAGCGCTGTCTATTTGTATGAGAGGGGAGCGGGTCATATCGCCGAAAGCCATTTCGCCGAAAGTCGTTTCGCCGAATGCCATTTCGCCGAAAGTCATTTCGCCGAATAGGTCATTTCGCCGAAAGTCGTTTCGCCGAAAGTCGTTTCGCCGAAAGGGTCATTTCGCCGAATGGGTCATTTCGCCGAAAGGTTCATTTTGCCGAAAGGGTAATTTCGCCGTAAGGGTCATATCTCCTGCATGTTATATCTCCTGTATAACTGATGTGGCGCAGCCACATAACCGAAGCCAAGATGGCCGCCGAAGCCAAGACGGCCGCCGACCCGCCGTCGGAAGCGGCGGCCTCTTGCATACAAACCTGTAACCGCCTCGTTTGCCCGGTCTACTCAAAGCTAAGTTTCTTTGCTTTAGTTAGGTCCGAACGAGCGGTAGCGAGGTCGGACAGCACATGCACCAAAACGATGTGGCGTAGCCGCATTAGATATTTTTTCATTTTCACTTAATAAACGGAAAATACCACCTACATTTGCCTGGTAGATACACCTATGCAATTGCTTTGGTGCTTACTAGCTAATAGTCAACAAGTTTTCTTGGAAACTACTTTCTGAGGTTCATGAATTAATCTTTATTCAAGAGTACAACAATCAATCATTACTCAAGAAGTACAATGGTCTTTAATTTAAATTAATTCTAATTACGATTTCAGGATTCGGCGAAATGACCCTTTCGGCGAAATGGCATTCGGCGAAGTGACCCATTCGGCGAAATGACATTCGGTGAAATGACATTCGGCGAAATAACCCTTTCGGCGAAATGACTTTCGGCGAAACGGCTTTCGGCGAAATGACCCTGATCCGTATGAGAGCAACTGCTTCAAAGACAAAATCATAAGGGGTTTTTACATCGAATCGTAACCGGTGATGAAAACTGGGTTCGATATGATAATCCTAAACGCAGAAAATCATGAGGGAATCCCGGGCATGCTACTTCGTCGAAGGCAAAACCGAATATTCACGATGCCAAGGTTATGATTTGTATATGGTGGGATCAGCTCGGTGTGAATAACTATCAGCTCTTAAAACCGGGTGAACCCATCACAGGAGATCGCTACCGAACGCAACTGATGCGCCTTAGTCGCGCGCTAAAAGAAAAGCGGCCACAATATCAAGAGCGACATGACAAAGTCATCCTCCAACACGACAATGCTCGGCCTCAGGTCTAAAAGTACCTGGAAACGCTGAAATGGGAGGTCTTGCTCCACCCGCCGTATTCCCCAGATGTCGCCCCTTCTGGCTTTCACCTATTCCGTTCGATGGCACACGGCCTGGCTGATCAACATTTTCAATCCTTCGAAGAGTTGGAAAAATGGATTGTTTCATGGACAACGTCAAAAGAGGACTTCTTTTATCGAGCCGGGAACCGAAAATTGCCGGAAAAATGGGAGAAAATTGTTACTAGCGACGGACAATACCTTGAATAATACATCTGTAAGCACTTTTTTGCAATTAAGCTTTTGATTTTGGAAAAAAAACGGCGGAAGCAAAGTTGTACACCTTATACCATTTAACTTAATTTGATTACCTTTTTTAGACATTAAATTTGAAGTTTGACACCAAATCAACGTATGACAGCCCATTTTTGCCTTTCTCTATAGAAAGGTATTAGAATTGCTGGAAAATTGCCTTTCGAATGAAGTCTCGGAGACCCATAGTGTTATATATTGAACGCGCTCAACTTTCTCAGAGATGGCTAAACCGATTTTAACAAACTTAGACTCCTTTTAAAGCTACTGTCGGGCCATTGATGAAGTTCAAAGAGCAAATGGCTGTGGCTTTTTGTTCCGGAGATTAGATTGTATAAGTGACGTAACTGACAAACAAAATACGTTGATTTTTACCCCTGTGATATATATATATATATATATATATATATATATATATATATATATATATATATATATATATATATATATATATATATATATATATATATATATATATATATATATATATATATATATATATATATATATATATATATATATATATATATATATATATATATATATATTTATATATTTATATATATATATATATATATATATATATATATATATATATATATATATATATATATATATATATATATATATATATATATATATATATATATATATAAGGGTGCCAATATTTTGGGATCACCTCTAATTTCGTAAAGCGCTAGTGCTCAAAAGTTTAAGGACCTCGAAAAATGTCCTCATGCAAAATTTGAGCTAAATCGGACATGCGTAAGGGGTGCTGTCCGGCGCTAAAGGTTTTCGATCTTGAAAAAGCATCATAGGGGGAGTACAAAAATCGAAATATTGTTTTGATGCCAAAAGTCGTGACGTTTCATGCAATTCTAAGCCTTTTGGAATCAAATTTTTTTTCGATTTTGGAAATTTCACGTACCTCCCCCCTATGGTGAATTTTCAAGACCCCAGAAAATTCCACTAAGTGGACTAAGTTGGGTTTTTTTAGATAAGCATCACTCTTCTCAAACGATGACGAAGAAAATATAACGTATAGTATGCCAGGGCGAAGGTGTCGTGTTATCTACGGCAGCGATTAAAGAATAGTATTATACAGAATTATTCAATATATGATTTTTTGCAAAATGTTTTCAATTCAAAAAAGTGTTTTTATTAGTCCTAATTATAGTTTTATTGTTTTAATCTGATATATTACAACTTTTATATAAACGATTCAAGAAAAAACCTTTTCCAAAAAGTCGTTTTTTGAACTAGAGTGATTTCTAAGTTTTTCTCTGAGACCGTAATAATTGCGAAAACCGTGTAAAAGAAAACCACGTTAATTTCGAAAATTGCATAAAAAAGTCGTGTATAAAAAAACGTGTGAAAAAAACCGTGCAAAAAGAGACCTTAGTGTATTTCGTTATAATACTAGCGTAATAGTGACAGACAGATACTAGTATTTCAATATACAAACTAGAAAACCATCCCGTTCCATTGTCAGTAGCCACGAAAATGCAAGAAAAAAAGGATTAATTTCGGAATAAAGCGATCTATTCTCTTGTGTGCAGCCACATATTTCCAAATTTGTTGCAATAATATGGACACAAGACGAAACTGAATTTATTATAATGTGTATTTGCTAATAATCAAGAAAAATTACTGTTTCTAAAACTAAAAAAAACGTGGAGCAGGATGTTTATTTCGTTTATTATGCATTCAATTGAGACCAAAACATTATTTCGTAACACTAGAAGAACCCTTACAGAAGTTTAAATCAATGGGAAATGAACGATAATGAAATTGCTGCATTCTGTGATGTCGTTTTGAAACACCAGTATTAAATTTAAGCTATTTTCAAATATCCTTTAAACATTGAGTCAGTAACAATAAAATGCATTTATTTATGTTATTTCTCTGCTAAATCATGCTAGAAAGCTTGATTGTTTTCCATGAAGATCTTTATTGGAGATGCGTTTCAAGTCTTCTCAAGAGAATTTCCAAGAATTATCCAGATGTCATACTAAAACTATTCTAGGGTTAGCAAATGTCATAAAACAAAAGTTTGTCTCAATGGCGCGAAAAAATAGTAATGCTGATGATACGATCTTAGCAGAAATTCTTAGTCGCATAATTTAAAGATTTTATGAAAACTATGCAAAAGTTTCAATTCATTATTGAATTTTTCTAATGGTATGAGATGATGATGTAGTTGATTGGTAACTGCTTTGGTATCAAATTTCCGGTGCATACAATTACTGGTGGTGCAAATAAAATAATATAACTTATCCGTATCGCAAAAACATAGCGTTTCACTTAACTTTTAAGGGCCGATTCTTGTTTTTAGGCAAAGTAGTAAAATGCGCGACTGGTATATATCGATTCGGAGTTAGTTTTGTTTGTCTACATAAACATGTTTTTGAATAACAGTATCCAAGGTATCTGTTATTCGAAATCAATAATTTATCAAATCGAGTTGCCAGTTTTAACAAATTTTCAAGTAATTTCGTTCTAACATTTCGAGTTACTGAGGGGTAGTCAGATTTGCGATACAGTTTTAATAGACGAGTGCCAGGTCGTGTCGTCGGTTACACGATAATATGTGAAAATTAGAAAAAAGTGTGCACTTAATTTTCTTAACAATCTAAGATTCAAATGAATGGTCCTTTTGTTTCCTAAACATTTTTAGAACATTTTATCCGGATTTGACTTCCAGTTCCAGAATTAAGGCATGATAAGTGGAAAATTATAAATTTCATGAGTATTTTTCCACGAACGATGGCCAAAAACATGTACGAATCCCATCAAATTGTCTGATGAATTCTTCTAGTTTCCAGAGCTTGTTTGTTTGTTTGTGGGCATATAAACTTAATTCGTCACTACTGGTCCCCCCTTTTCCTGTTCCAGAAGCACCGAGAGTGGTGAAGAATAACTCCAAAAATAGAACTCAATTCGATTTCGCTGCGATGCTTGAACCGATTTTCACAAATCTTGAGTTGAATTAAAGCTCATATTTTTTTTAATGCTACTGAGAAATTTCATCCGGATCCGACTTCCAGTTCCGCAGTAACAGGGCGATGAGTGTCAAGTTTATATAGAATGATATATACCGGTGTACAACACCGGTACGTAAAACGTGGAAGAAGAAAACACAAAACGAACGATGCCTGCTTTGTTCTTAGTTGCTATAAAGAAAACGTTCTTGTTCATAAACACGATAAAAGAAAAACGAAACGGTTACGGATTTCTGCTACTAGTGTGTGATATTTGTAAAAGACGGTGCTGCGGTTGATGAAAATTTTAGCTATTTATGATAAATGCGACCGAAAGAATAAAAAAATGTCAATGAATTGAAATTTATTTGAAAAAATATGCAATTTTCACAGCCGGTAGTGCAGTAATACCGTGCCGGTGGCGAAGTGATGTCAATTATAATAATAATAGTAATAATAATATTAATAATATTAATAGTAATATTATTATTAATAATAATAATAATAATAATAATAATAATAATAATAATAATAAAATAATAATAATAATAATAATATTAATCCTACTACATGTTTTATGCTGCGATTCATGCTGTTTATCTTGGCTTACATATGCAGAAGTAACAGAAACGCAGGTTCGATTCGTTTATGAGATTTGGTTTAATTGGTTTAATCGAAATAGATCATGAGATAGTAAACCTAGGTTAATTTAGGTTCAAACCTGTTCCAATTTGTAGGTCCATATTTGTTACTGGCAAACGCACCAACTTCAGCTATTCCGATCATCTGAATCCGGTTTCGAAAGAATTGGAAATAATGATCAATAACTGCAAAAAGGATCTCACTAACTTTTCCTCAAGATGGCCAAACCGATTTTCACAAACTTATAGGTTCAAAGGAAAAGTCTTACAGTTTCATACGGAATTCCTAAATTTGTTGTGTATAGTACTTCCGGAACTACAGGGCAAACAGGATTTGTAGATTTTGTTAGATTAAGATTTTTCTATTCCTTCTATTCAATGAACAACTCAAGATGAGCCAGGTGACGTCAGCTGAGCCAGGCGACGCTAGCTAGGAAGAGGTGGCTTTTCGCATACAAACATGTAACTACCTCGTTTGCTCGGACTACGGAAATATTTTTACTTTAGTTAGGTTCGAACGAGCGGTTGACAGCTTGGACAGTGTGGCAAAATGTAAAAATATGTGCAATATGTAAACACTTTGATGCTTAGTAGCTAACAATAGTCAATAAGTTTTCTTGGAAGCTCCGTTCTGAAGATCATGAATTGATTTTTATGAAAGAAAGTAGTCTTTCTGGATTGAACGCGGAGAAATGCATTTATCCGTTATTTTGAATATCAAATATTTATGAAGTAGAATTGAAGGTCAACAAAACGGGCGGTTACGATGTTATCTTTTATTTGTCTTTATTTTAAATAAATTCCAATTACGATATTAAGGTAGCGCTTTGCCGTGGTCAGGTCGAAGCGAGACAATTCAATGCTTCCTCCGGCTTTGTCGCCGAAATTACTAATTTCTCCAATACTAACCCGATTCACGAAAAATCTAAAACATAAAGATTTTACTATGCATTTGGCGAAGAATATCAGTTAGAAAGGATTTCTTTCGCGAGATTTCGTGTGAGTTTTGTTAACCATTTTGTTTTCTTGTGTGTGTGTGAAAAAATAAGGAAAAACTCATTTATTTTTACAACTCGCACGAAATCTTTCGATACAAACGTTTATCAGACCCAATTTATATGTGAGTCGATAGAAAAACTAATTATCTAGAATCGTATGTTCTTGGAATTTCCGGTTTCTTCCCCGTTCTCTCGCATTGGGGTACAGTGCGTGAAACCCGGGACTTCACCTGACCACGACAAAGCGCTACCTTAAGGTAGCGCTTCGCCGTGGTCAAGTCGAAGCGAGACAACTCACTGCTTCCTCTTGCTTTGTCGCCGAAATTTCACTCTAAATTGCAAATTTCTCCAATAGTAACCCGATTCACGAAAAATCAAAAACATACGATTGTAGGTAAATGATTTTACTATGCATTTGGCGAAAAATATTAGTTAGAAAGCTTTTCTTTCGCGAGATTTCGTGCGAGTTTTGTTAAACCTTTTGTTTTCTTTTTTCCATTTCTCGCTATAAACAACTCGCATATGTAGGGATGTGCTACGTTTTCAACAAAGCTTCAAAGCTAGTAGCGATGAAAATCATTACTGATTTCTGGTTCTACTGAAACATGAATAGAAATTATTTTACAAAGTAGTAACACTTACTTACATTTTCTACTCATCTTTATTCAATGTTTACACAGAGAGAACGGACAACGAAAAAAAAAGAAATGTTGTTAGCGTCTACCGCATGTGGCATTTTTCACACCCCAATGCATGCGTTGACATTGTGTGCGTGCGAAAGAATAAGGAAAAACTCATTTATTTTTAAAACTCGCACGAAATCTTTCGATAAAAACGTTTATCAGGCACAGTTTATATACGAATCGATAGAAAAATTAATTATCTAGAATCGTATGTTCTTGGAATTTCCGTTTTCTTTACCGTTTTCTCACAATTTTGGGTAAAGTGCGTGAAACTCCGGGATAGGCAGCGAACTCCCGTGACCACGGCGAAGCGCTACCTTAAGACAACTCAAGGATTTATCGAAATGAGTATTTCGCCGAAATGGTATTTGGCGAAATGACCCTTTCGGGAAAGAGTCATTCAGCGATATGACACTTTCAGCGAAATGGCTTTCGGCGAAACGTCTTTCGGCGAAATGACTCTGACCTATTGCTAAGCAAACATTGAACTTTGTTCAATTTTGATCTAGACAAATGAAATTATTTGTTGATACTATTGAAATAGAATTCGGCTCCAATAAATATTGATTCAATATTTACCTAAAACTGAAATATGGGCTGTTCCATGACTGTTGTCCATATAAAATTGAGCTCCATAATCTTGTGGTAACTGCTTGGTGGTGTCGTCATGTATTTTCAATCTTATCTGTTCGGCATAGTCTGAGGATGTGAGATCTCGAACAAGCTGTTGGAATAGTAACATTGTTTTGGAAGATGATATAGAATCAAACTATAAATAATACTCACATCATCAATGTTAAAGAACTTTGGATCGCCTATCAGTGTACGTTTTCCATAAGTATGCTTAAAGGCTTCTATGATCCGATGGTAGGTAAGAATAGTTGAATTAACGGTAGATAAATCATCAGGTTTGAAGTTGTAATTTTTTAGAATATTTATCAAGAAGCTAATTAGGACACCGCAAGCAGGCGGCGGGATCACATACATAGTATCTCCGTTAATGTCAATTGAAATTGAATCATTCCATCGTACACTGTAAAGATAAGTGTTTTACTAATTCAATTTATATTATTTCACCATTACACATACTTATATGATTCGAGGTCTTCCTTAGTTATAATACTGCCTAAATCCTTCAAATCCTCTGCAAAAATATTCGCAAGTTCTCCTTTATACAACGAGTTTCCACCGTTTGTAGCAATATATTCAAGAGTATCACATAGTTTTCTCGGTTTAATTACTGTTCCGGGTTTGAAAAATGCATTCGTCCTTTCATCAAAAAACATTTGGCTGTGAAGATTGAACAGAAGCAGGGATAAGTATTCGTATTGCATACACATATGCAAACATATTTCTTCAAATGTTCTAGTTCAGCAACTCGATTGAAAGCCGAAGGTCAAGTGGCTGCCACTTCCTGTTCCGGAGATGTATTGGTATGAGTATTCTCTCCGGTCAATTTTCTCCGAGATGGCAGACCAGATTTCTACAAACCTTAACTCATTCGAAAGTTATTATTGGGTTGTGAATTGATTTCGAAGATCAACTGGCTGTCACTTCCGATTTCGGAGATATAATGATTAACGTTATTGACAAAACGCATATGTTTTATGTTAAATTTTCTCGGGAATCACTTAACCGATTTCTATAAAGGTAAGCTCGTTTGAATGCTTCTATTTGGGACAATTACAGAATTACAGGCTAAGTATAAAATTACGGAGTTACAGGGTAGGTATAAAAATTTTATTTTCAGGACTGTATTTTTGTACATGGCACGAAAAAATCGAACCAAATACATTCAATTAGCCGTGTAATTCTTCAATTAGGCAGATATGATTAGTCAATGACCGAATGCGTTGATTTTTAGTATACCGAATCATTGTTCTGGTTCCGGAAGTACCGGAAAAGTGCTCGTGCGTTCCAAACCTGAAATCATTTCAATTTCTCAGAAACGGCTAGACCAGTGGCTCCCCAACTTTTTTGGTCGAATGCCCATTATGTATGTATGACTTACTCTACTGTTCACCAAGCTCAAAACATGAAAAAAATCCTATGCTATTTGATATAGCACTTTCGCAGTTAGCTGAGTTTAAAACATAAAGTAGAGAGAGATGGCGAAAAAACTAGTTTTTTGCTATCCTAATTATGTTAATGTTAATTAAGGATCTTATCAAGCAAACATAGAGTAGTAAAAATAGACGGCTTTAGAAATTTAACAAAATCTTACATCAATTCCAGGCCTAGGAGTCGGCAACTTTTTAAATCGAATGAGCTTTAAATGCTATTCACAAAATCACCGAGTCACAAAATATTTTCTCTTCTATAGTACATAATATTTAAATAAATAATTTATTTTATTTCATAAAAAAACTAATCAACTCAAAATGGCTCAACATAGATATTGCTGTTGCTTGTTTATCTGTCTGAAAGTTTATTAATTCTTTTCTATAACTAAGCTGAAGTAATGCAGGTTCACAGTTTCGCTGCTTTTATTTTGAAATAGTGCTGGACATTGGAAATGAAGTATTATAGTGCTCTAAAGATCTTATATGAAATAATAATTTTTCTTCAAAATAAACCATTCCTTGTTTGAAAACGGTTAAGCTGGGTTTCCGCTAATTGAAGTTTTGAAGCGTTATATACACTGAACCAAAAACACGTTTTCTCGAATTAAAAATATTACCAAAAAATGGAAAGATTCTCCGACATTTTTAAAAAAGTCTTTTCGAATCAAAAGTGGCAATACCACCATCGGAATCGTCCTAGTGCTTGTTAGGACGTTAAACAGAGTAAGAGTAAAAGTTCTACGTGCAGCTAGAACATGCTTATAAAGGCTACCCACCTACAGATGTAAAATTTGTCATCAACGACATGAATGCAGAGGTAGGAATAGCAAGGCCAGATAAACTCTCTATTAATTGAAGTTCACAGAAGTTTTCACTCACCACTACGCACCAGTGATCATTTGAGTGTATTTAGGCGAGAGCACGCGAGAGCGATTCATGCGAAGAGACTGTGGTTCTCTTGCACCAGTATCTTTCAACGCAAGCACACATTCAAAGTCTATCTAATGGACACTGAGAAGAAGTGTGCTTTCCTTTTGGTGTGGTGCCCACCGAATGCATCCGCAGTGTAGGAATGGAACTTACACACTGGTGTATTATTCTAGTGAAATGCCATCACTGGTCAGAGCCATAACTGGACGCCGTGAATACGAATAAAACTGACACTCTTTCTTTATACTTCCGAAAATCAATTAGTTTTCACTACTAGAGTTTGTAACGATACACCTAATCTAAAGTAGAAATTAAATACATTAAACATTCTGACACACAATTAAATATTACGCAATAACCAGTATGATAAAATAATGGTGGTTCTGATAAGAGCCTTTTAAGAAGGCGTTCGTGATGGAGAGTGACGAGTTGAGTTCGAATCTATTCCGCTATCTATTTCCAGGTTGACCGTGGGTGCGATACTGATATGTGTTCCGTTGGAGTCTCCTGCTTCATCCGCTTCGTGTTTCGCTTGGAGATGCCTCCATCGCGCCATAATCAACACGTTGACAACGACAGCCAAATTCGAAATGAATGGCAAATCAGCAGAAAGTTTTCCTAACAAACAAGAATTGGTTGAAAAATGAGCCGTATACAGTAATTTGGGTAGTAAAATAAAGTACAAATTTGCGTGTTTTTCACAGCGAAAATTTGAGGCAACACCCCGATCAACATATCACATCTAAAATATTTCTTTTTATGATACTTTTGATATTTTAACTACTAATGAGACTAGACTTATTTCAGCACTTGCTACGAAAATAGCTTTTTGTTATGAACTTGTTACGGCTTGATGATCGAGATGTGTCGAGATTTGCGAAATCGACATTTTTTGGCTAGAAGATTGCAGATAAGATGATCGTAAGGATATTTATACGGTCTCTAATAAAGAAGCTGTCAGCCCAATTGTTTGTATTTATCGACATAATTCCATAACAAATCAGTAATTTATCACCAAACTTGGCTACCTGTGCAATTCAGAGGTTGTCATAAGGGTATTTTTAATTTTTCTTGGCGAGTTTAGATATTAATTGCTGAGGTGAACAAAAACGTGGAGTTGAAAAACTAGGAGGTACAGTTTTTGGATTTAAATTTGGCTTTTTAGCTTTAACACGGGGATCTTTTTTTGAAGGTGTAATTTTAGGTGCCTTTTTTTGGTAATTTGTGGTTTGGTGGTGGTGGTAAGGTGCTAGTCTTACAAACCAGTTGTCGTATGTTCAAGCCTCGACCTGGAAGGATTCGTAGTGTCAGTAGAATCGTAGCACCAGCCATGCACTGGTTCTGTACACTCTAAATCGGTTGTGAAGTTTGTTGAAACAGAAGGTCAAATTCCACTACAGGAATATAATACCAAGGCTTTGCTTTTAATCTCCTCTTAACAAACCCTTGAAGAGTGACAAACGAGGTATCTTCACTATTTCCGTCAGAGTCAGATTCCACTGGCTCCGCAAGATTTGAAAACCCGTTTTCGGTTTCTAAAGGTGGGACATCAATGATCGTTTTAAGCATTTCTGCATATGTGCGCTTAGACCGTGCTTTTAAATAAAGTCTCATTTTGTTTTTACGCAACTCAAATGCAGCGCATACTGAAAGATCATCTGAGGACTCTCCCCACAATAAACACATTTTTCAATATCTTTATCGCAAAGATTATCCTTATGAGACCCTTGACATTTTATACATTTAGGTTTATTACTACAATAAGTAGTTGTATGTCCGAATTTTTTACAGTTCGTGCAATTCATAATATGCGGTACGAAAAGCCGAATAGGAAAACGAATTTTATCGATATAGACATGGCTAGGATCCGGCAATTGTTACTCGAAACGAATCTGAGGGACTATAAGACTTCATTCCATCGACATTAGATGCTGAGTACAATTGCTTGCACTCGAATATCTTAACTCCCTCAAGCATGGAGTTTTTAAAACGACCAACTCCATTTTTAAGTAAATCATCGGCTGTCAGACTTTCCACCTCCTTCGATGAAATGTAAACTCTATATTCAACAGCAAATAATTTACAGGTTACAATATCGTTTACCGCAACACTGGCAATTAATGCGCAGTCGGCAATCGAAAAATGCACTGCAGCTCTACTTCACAAGTTTGACGAATTCGAAACAAGAATCGATGCTGACGCTTGTAATCTCAACATAGACACGAACAAAATCGTCTACCAAATTATGGACGAAGTTAAATTTTTATCGTCAGAATTCTCTAACCCAAGGCCAGAAAAGAAATTCGCCCATCCAAGCCTACAAGAAGAACTATTGGGCTGTACTCCTGAACTCGACAGCACAACTTTAGAAACAGAGGAGGAAATTCAAGCATGCTTCATTGGAAGTAAAAAAATCTGGAAACGAGACTGGAGTGAGCATGACAAGAAACAGCGCACTCGACGACTGCAAAAAAAAAACAAGCAGGAAAGGCAAACCTCAGACGGAAACATCGGAAGCGGAAACAACAAAATAATACAAATTTCAACAACAACAAACAAACAAACAGTAAACGCAATAAAAACAACAACAACAGCAGCAACAACAACGTGCACTCCTACAGCAACTTGAACACTAATAGTAACAATACCTGCAACAACAATAAAAATAATATGTCATTACAATATACCTTACCCTTGGACAAAGACTTACTAGCAGCTGCACGGGTTCAATTCTCCGGGCATCCAGATGCAGATATTGCCTCAAAATTCATAAATTTTCAAAAGGGTGAAACAATCAACCCTTACAAAGGAACAAGAAGTATTCAAAACCACACTACTCCGGTCTTAGGAAGTAATGACATCAAAGCTGCACCACCCACTAACTATGTGAACACATCTTCAATATCACAGAACATAAATACATCTACAGTGTCACAGGACATGAATACAGACAGCTAATTCGAAATTGATCCAATACGTCCTCCAATTGTACGTCTTACTTCACAATCTGCAAATGGCGACGAACGCTTCTTAAAAGCAAGACTTCGTGACCCGAAAATAATGCATGTCGTCCGTCTGTATTTGTCATACATGAAAAATCAACAACCTACAGTATGCATCGAGGGTATGACACCAACTAGTATAAAAATGCTATTAGCATCAGAAGGCCTAAAAACACCTGATCACCTCCTACGAATCTTCATCGATGTGCATCAGAAATATGGAATGAAACCTAAGGAAGCGCTGGCCGACCTGGACTCTTATGGGAAATTTTTGACAAGTGAACACATCCGCCGACTCCAACTAATCCGGGAACCCGAACACAATTTTACAAGGCCGAATTTTCGGAAATAGCGACGCCCTCTATCGAGGTAGTATCCTATAATGACATAAGTGACACTACACTTCATTCAAATCCTCAAATTTCTTCGCATTCACAACAGAATGCGATTGAAATTCGTGTCTACTGTCAGAATTTCAATCGCATGAAAAGCCCAGCCAAAATGAAAAAAGTTCGACAAAATATTTTATTATCTTCTTTCTCAGTTATTCTTGGAACTGAAAGTAATTGGGACGAAAGCGTAAAATGCGAAGAAATTTTTGGAAATAACTATAACGTATTCCGGCATGACCGTAATTTAGCACTATCTAACAAACAATCTGGAGGTGGAGTCTTCATTGCAGTGCTGACTTTTCGACCGACAAAATTGAATCAAATGAACACAAAGAATTTGAAGATGTTTGAACCAAAGTTTTTATATCAGGACAAAAACATTTTTTTGCGTCTGTGTATTTTCCCCCTGAAAATGCTGCAACTTTCGATCTATTCTTTCAAACCGTAAACAAAATTATGTCGAATATGAAACCTTACCCAACGAAAAGCTTACTTCATCACCGATGAACAAAATTAATCCATTCTGCTTCCAATTGCAGGAGAAAATGAAACACTTCAATTTCTTTTCGACAAAATCTCTTTATTCGGCTTGAATCAAATAAATTCGGTGAAAAATAAACAAAATTCATAGCTTGATCCTCTCTTCACAAACTGTACCGAAGGCTTCTGTGTGAATGCCACACCAAATCCACTCTGGAAAAATGAAAAATTTCACACAGCAATTTAATACTCCATCTTTATGCATAACATGTTTCTCCCTAACGAAATAGAATACGAGGAAGTCCGGAATACCACAAAACAAATTTCGAAGAAGCAAAACGTAGACTAAGTACATTAAACTGGCAAAATATTTTGAGTATAGAAGGAAACGTTAATGAAGAAGTGGAAAAATTCTATCTAATTATTAACAACTTAATTTCGGAAATTGTATCAGTAAATAAAAGAAGAAGAAGTCACAATAGCAAATTGCCTATCTGGTTCAACCCGCAATTGAAAAACCTGAAAAATAGAAAGCAGAAAGCACATAAGACTTATAGCAAAGATAAAAGTGTTATCAATCTACAAAACTACCTCGACATTTGCAATGACCTGAGAATAGCAATCAACTCGGCACACGAAGAATATAATTTTAAAGTCGAAAGCGAAATCAAAGCGCATCCTAAAAATTTCTTTAGCTATGTTAAAATAAAACTAAAGAATAACAACCTGCCTTCCCAGATGAACCTATACGGAACTACTGGAAATAATAGCACTGAAATTTGTAATTTATTTGCAAAATTTTCCAAAAAATATATACATCGTATGCCGAAACAGATCGTGAACGTGACTACTTTTCCTTTATACCGAAGCTTTCTAATGACATCAGTGTCAATCCATTTTCTAAGCAAGAAATATTCAATGCACTTGAAACCCTCAACGCAGAAAAGGGACCTGGATCTGACGGAATAGCACCAATATTTTTGAAGCAATTAGCTTCTGAGCTCACAACACCATTACAACATCTCTTCAACTTATCTCTAAGAACAGGAATATTTCCAGAAACATGGAAATCCTCCTTCTTAGTACCGGTCTTTAAATCAGACTCAAAATCAGACATACGTAATTATCGAAGAATTTTCATAATCTCGTGTATTCCAAAATTATTTGAAAAAAATATCAATGGAAAAATATTTCAACAAGTAAAAAATTACATAACTCCAAAACAACATGGCTTTTCAAAGGTCGTTCTACGTCAACAAATCTGCTGGAATTCATTACATTCACTTTGGAAGCTATGGACAATGGAAATTATGGAAAAACTCTCTATACTGACTTCAGCTAAGCTTTCTTCAGAATTGACATACCATTATTACTATTCAAAATTAAAAAATATGGCATTGAACAAAAACTTTTAGAATTGCTTGAATCATATCTCACAAAACGTAAACAAATTGTACGCTATCAAAACACATACTCCAAATCAATAAATGTCACTTCAGGTGTTCCCCAAGGTTCACATTTAGGCCCTCTTCTTTTTATCTTGTACGTAAACGACATTTTCTTCTTACTCAAACATTTAAAAGTACTTGTGTATGCAGACGACATGAAGCTCTTTATGGAAATAAAAAATGCTGTAGATACTGAAGTATTCAAATAACGTACTCAACATTTGGTGCAATAAAAGCTTACTCCAAATAAACGTCAAAAATGTAGTTCAGTAACGTTTAGTAGAAAAATCATGTCTCCTACTATTAACATATATTTAGGAAACCAACCTGTAAAAAAATGTTTAATTATTAGAGACCTGGACGTAATTTTAGATTCGAAACTCACTTTCGTGAAGCATTATAATACAATTATCAATAAAGCAAATGGTACCCAGAAAACTATTTCGTACCTATATCGCAAGCTATAATCGCATTATGCGTTCTGTTATATGTTATAATAAAATCGCAGAGCATATTGCAAATATGGCCTATGCGTGCAAAAGTGGAGGCGATATACATGCAATTTAGAAAAATCAAAAGCTAGATGCGATGTAGTAAAGCATTTAATGTGATTCAGTTTATCAGCTTCAGTGATTTTCTTTTGTGATGTATGCGATCGTAAGTATATTTTTTGAGAGTTTATTCAAGTGTCTATGCGATTCTAATCATACATCCTACTGATTAGCAAAAAATAACAACGAGCTTTTACGGATCGAGGCTCGAACCTGAAACTTGTGGATCGTTTACCGAGATTTTCTACTCTCATCCATACCATAGCTGTTGATAAGCCCGATTTAAGACGAATACATTCTTCTTTTATGTTACAGATGACTGAGTCACATCGTATATCTAAGCATAACTAAAATCTTACAGTGCGAAATAACTCATTACGTTTTATGATCTAAACTATCATTCACATTCACACATATGTGTTCACAGTATATCGTAGAAGATAAGGTTTATAAAATTTCTTATTGTGAGGAAGTTCGTATTGTTTCACGAACAAGTCTGTTGTTTACATAAATATTCCATTATACTGATAATTTTCAATTATCCTAGCCATTTTTCAAACAAGTGTTCTTGAATTTTCAGTAAAACACTCCATATTAGAATGCGACCAAATATTTTTATATTCAGCCAGTAAAATCAGAATTGTGAGCCAATCGCATTGGATGCTAGGAATTATCATCTTGTGCGAGGGGTTTTACGTACAATGCGATATAATTCAGGCAAATTTTGGATATCATGTACAGCCAAACATTTATGGAAGTAATGCGAGTTCAATTCTATATACGGCGAGGTTGTTCAAACAATTATGCGATTGTGTGCTCATCGTCGCAATAAGCTTGTGCGATAGCATCATATGGGGAAAAATATGAACTTCAGTTATATGATTATGCGATGGTGATTATGAACAGCGTTTTAAGCCATCTAATTCGTGCTACCTTATGCGATTTGTGGTTCTCTGGGTATGTTAGGCTTCATTAAACGTTTTAGTCATAATTTTCAGGACCCTTACACAATAAAATTATTATATACAACTTACGTCAGGCCAATTTTGGAATACTGCAGCATAGTATGGAACCCTTGTACCTCCGTACACGTAGAACGCATCGAATCTGTTCAAAAACAATGTCTACTGTATGCGCTTCGTAGACTAAACTGGACTACATTTCCTCTTCCATCATATAAAGCGCGTTGTATGTTCATAAACTTACAAACACTCGAAGAACGCCGCAAAGCTACAATGCTTTATTTTGTCACCGACATTATTTCTCAACGAGTACAATCTGAATCATTGCTTTAACAACTAAAATTTTATGCTCCTAGTCGCCATCTCAGAAGTCGTCAAATATTCTCGGAAAAAAATATAAAACAAATTATGCCAAAAATAATCCTATTAATCAAATGATGCACTTTTATAACGAAAACTGCCAAAAAATCGATCTATGTCCAGGAAACAAATAAAAGAAAAATTGAAACCAAATCGTACTTACCTTTCCTAAAAGCTATAGGCCTGGGGTGTCCTTAACTGTATCAAGCATACGTATCCACATAACTCGGTCCATGGCTGCTCGTCGCCAGCCACTCAAGGCACGGATGCTTCTGAGATCACCCTCCACTTGATCGATCCACCTTGCTCGCTGCGCTCCTCTTCTTCTTGTACCAGTCGGATTAGTTTCAAGAACCATTTTCACTGGGCTGTCGCCCGACATCCTTATGACATGCCCAGCCCATCGTGGACGTCCGATTTTAGCTGTCCGTACGATAGGTGGCTCTCCTAGCAGCTGTTGCAATTCGTGATTCATACACCGTCTCCACGTTCCGTCTTCCATCTGCACTCCGCCATAGATGGTCATCAGTACCTTTCTTTCGAAAACACTGAGGGCGCGTTAGTCCTCTGCCAACATAGTCCAGGTCTCGTGGCCATAGAGAACAACCGGTCTAATTAGCGTTTTGTAGATGGTCAATTTCGTGCGGTGGCGTACTTTTCTCGATCGGAGGGTTTTTCTGTGTCCAAAGTACGCACGATTCCCTGCCAAAATAATTCTATGAATTTCTCTGCTGGTGTCATTATCGGCGGTCACCAGTGAGCCCAAATAAACGAACTCGTCAACCACCTCGATATCGTCACCGTCTATCAATATTCGTGGTGGGAGGCGTAGTGTTTCTTCTCTAGAGACTCTTCCTCTCATGTATTTTGTTTTCGACGCATTTATGGCCAGTCCGATACGCCTAGCTTCAGCTTTCAGTCCGATGTAGGTTTCCGTCATCTTCTCAAGGTTACGTGTCACAAGATCAATATCGTCAGCGAAGCCAAAAAGTTGTACGGACTTTCGGAAGATCGTGCCACTCGTGTCGATCCTCGCTCTTCGAATCACACCTTCCAGGGCAATATTGAAACCAAATCGTAGAAATAATGTATAGCATATAAGAAACCATTGTATCTTTTTTTGTCTGTAGTTAACATTTGTTTGACGAATAAATAAATAAATAAATTACCTGTTTCAAATCGTTAACAACAACTCGAATTTTATCTCTATGAACTTTAGAGATTTCTTCAACTTTTGAAAAATGTTATGTCAATTTCTTTGTATTTTGCATCAAATTTAATACCTTTTCCTTTTTTTGAAAATAGACTATCCATGGCCCAGTGTTCCCTCTGGATAATGTTTAGCCCTTGGAGTATTTAAGATCTTACTAGTATCCGAAATCGGATTCGAATGCTCTTCCATGAGATCATCCATTAAATATCTGTTTTTTTAGATTAATAATATCAAAAAGAAAACTTATGTATAGTTAACATTTCAGTTATAAGAGAGATAACAAAATTAAATTAAATTAGATCTACCTTGTTGCTGTCGTCTCTGTTCCTCTATCGTGAAGAACGACGTGAAGCTCATCCAACGATTTCCAATTGGCAGTATTTTGGTATCGTTTTCTACTATCTCAGTTGCTCTGCAGTCGTTGTGGTTACCACTGAACTTGGTGTGCTGCCTGTACCTGTCCCCAGGTATAGTGCTATTGCTCTTGGTGGCGATCAAATGTGATCCTTGCAGTATAGCACCTCACGATATATGTCCACCCCGATTCTGCAATCCGACGGATTTGTGATACGAACAAATCTACACTTTCGTTCGAGTTCGAATTTTGCATTCTTTATTCCGTTCGACTTGCATGATTCGATCGACTCTCGTTCGGGAACAATAGAAATTTCGAACACTAACCATCGAAGCTGTCGACACTACTTAAACGTTCTTTTTATATTAGTCATTTCTTAGTAAACGAAACCGTCACACTTGTAAAACAAATTAGAACGATTCTAAACCGAACAGAAGTAATACGTACGCAAGTCGATCGAGTAATGTTCGAAAATTGAACAACTCGAACGAACGATATTCGAGTTCATACCTAACTCGAACGGAATGTAGAATGGAAATTACACATTCTATCGGAATATTTCGAATCGATCGACGTACAGAATAAGGGTGAATGATCGAAAATTTAACACGACTCGAACGGAATGAAGAATGGAAATTGCACGTTCGATCGGAATATTTTGAATCGATCGACGTACAGAATAGGGGTGGTAATCTCTTTAGATCCTACGCAACGTACAAATTCTGGTACCTGGTAGATCAGCACTGAGTTGCTTTAGCACCTCTGTGCTTTTGCACCCCTTCGTCTTCGCACCTTTATGCGATGGCACCTCTGTGACCCGTCACTTCTATGCCATCGCACCTCTGTGCGTATGAACGGGTTAGCCTTCGTTACTAGCTTTCCAGTCGGGAAACGCCCCGAATATTGCCTTAGCTACTAACACCAGCAGTTTTAACTATCTGTAGCCGTTAACTCACGACCAGTGTACTCGAAACACAACCTCTACGCTTGAATGGTTTTTACTGAATGTGTTGCCATCTATATTGTGTGTCACTAAATTTAGAGTATTCCAATGGTTCGGACAATTTCTAGTTTTTTTTTTGTTTTGCAGCCTTGCCTTCACGAGACATTTTAGAGCAACGCCGGGTAATTCAGTTAATTAATAAATATACGTAAGTATATCTTAAATTTATTATATTAAAAAAATAGCCAAATGCTTAGGGTGGTGGGCTTTTGAGATGTACAGCGAGATTCAAAGATTTAGTGGAAAATAATCTTCGGCTGTATCAATATATAATCCAATTCATGTATCAATTCTACTTACCGCAATTGATCATCAGATAGGACTTTTGAATTTGTGTGCAAAGAATCGTACATATGCTTAGACATTTCGAATCCTACAAGAGATAGAAAGAAAACGTGTTTTAATCCATTTAACATTACAAAGAAGTCTTTCTCATATGTTCTCATAATTAATATGATTTTTATTAAATAGGGGAATATGGGATGTTTTGAAACACACTTCGGATTCTGAATGATAACTCACCCGAAAATCGCAGAACAAAATGCCGCGTTTTCGATGTTTTTTTTTTCAAATAACTCTTTATTGGAATATAAGTTAAAATTAAATTATTAAGATTAAAATTGGGTGTTCAGCCACAAGTGGTGACTTTTCAGCCCTATTATATATATGATTTGGTTGTTACCATAAAGACATCATTTGCTTCCGCAATTCTGTCATTTTTGTGTAGGGAAAATTCTAAACCTACTTGTATTGTATAATGGGAAAATGGAATTTATATACTAACTTACTATATAATACAACTACTAATAATCACTTCACCATTCATTGCGAGCTCCGGAGTTCCACAAGGAAGCCAACTGGGACCGTTCATATTCTTACTATACCTCAACGACTTGAATTTTTCGCTGGAATGCAAGAAGCTATCATTTGCCCATGATTTCAAATTGTTCCATCTCATCAAGGATTCTGAAGATCCCGCTTTCTTACAAACTCAGTTAGATGTATTATATAACTGGTGCAATGTTAACAGGACGGTACTAAACGCCTCAAAATGTTCCGTCATCTCATTCTCTCGCAAACGAAACACGATCACTTATGACTACTCTATTTCGACAGCGGTCTTGGAACGAGTTTCATCAATCAAGGATTTAGATTCTAAGCTCAATTTCAAAGATCATATTGAGTATACTATACCTAAAGCTTCTAAGATGCTAGGACTTATGTTCCGCATTTCAAAAAACTTCAATAACGTATATTGCCTGAGATCGTTTTACCCTTGAGTACGCTGTCGTTGTTTGGGCACCATATTATCAAAGCGATAAGCTGCGAATAGATGCTTTTCAGCGGAAATTTGTCCGTTTTGCTTTGCAGCCAACCTTCCAAGCTACGAAAATCGTTGTAGACTCATCAACCTTGATTTGTTATCAGTTCGCCGGGATACTTCCAAAGCCATTTTTATTGAGGATTTGATCCAATCCAGAATTGATTGTGTGGATCTTCTTCCACAGCTAAGCTTCAATATCCATCGTCGTAATTTGCGGTTAAACTCTTTCTTCAGAATCCTTCGTGCTAGAACAAACTATGGATTTAATGAACCAGCTTTCCTTATGAATTGAGAGTTAACTTATAGATATTTACAGGAGATAGTATGATAGATTAGTTTACGATAACGTACAATATGTATCATTTGGATAAATGTAATCTGTTGGTACAAAAAATATATAAATAAATAAATAATACAGAGAGCGAATTGAATCAATGGAAGATTGCATCGATTTTTGTCGGAATTTGCTTATAATATTATATGACATCACATCTAACGGTTCTATATTTGTCTGTGTAACTCATTTGTACTAAACCAGGAAGGACGCTTCAAAATCATTTTCAGAATTTTATTCTGAATCCTTGACCAAATTGGTACTGCATAACAACAACTTGAACAAATTGGTACTGCATAAAGCATGGGTGGTCTGATTTTGTTTATAAATTAACAATTTGTTTTTCAGACAGCGCTCATAATTTCTGTTTATAAGAGGATATAAACATTTATTATATTTTTTTTTTATTTAAAAAATATTTTTATTCAGGCCTAACTGCGTACAAGCTTTACGTGGCCGATTGAGCCGATTTTCCAAATAAATTTTTTGTTTGAGTTTAATCTTGTTGTCACTTTTTTCTAGGGGGAGAGGAGCTTCCATTTCCCACCTGCGAGGATTGAGGGGCACTTCGTTCGTGGTTCGTCTCGTCATCCATAGCCGCATCGATGGTATTGTTGTCGATTTCCGTCTTCTTTTTGTTGCTAGTTGCTATAGATGCACCTTGTTGTACATTGGTTGCAATTGCTGGTTGGTTGGAGGGTAAGTGGTTAACTGCAGCTGATGTACTTTGTTCTATAGGGAGCTGGCAACTCCACCACCCATTCCAGTAAACCTTTCAAATCGATGAACCACATAATGTGGATTACTTTTCAATTTGACATTTGGTTTAAGAAATGTTTCTGTCACAATGGAAATATGAATTTTGTGAACTTCGAGAAAATTATAAAGTTAATCTTCTCTCGATTTTAAAGATCGAGCATTCCAATTTAAAATATTTCCAATTTTAGTATATGTCCAGCCGAAGCTAGGACAATTTAAAATATTCCAATAATTATTGAACATTACTGTTAAATTTTAAATTAATTATAATATTATTTGTCATCCAACTTGAAATGCTTCAAAAAGTGATGAAGTCGAATTCATTCAGATGATCATTTGAAAAAGTTGATCTTGTAGGTAGATCATTTTATTTCCCGTTATATCGCCTAAATCGACTTCGTTTAAAGAAGTGAATGGCCAGTGTAATGATGATTGCCGATGTCTTGACGAACAATTTCGATTGCTTAGCACTTCTTAGTCAAATCAACCTCAACGTTCGTTCCAGAGCTCTCCGCAATAACAACTTCCTCAAATTGCCTCTACGTCGCACTAACTACGGAATCAACGGTGCCGTTATTGGATTGCAACGAACCTCCAACAGTGTTTCTATGGGATTCGATTTCCATTTTTCCCGCATCCGAATAAGAGAAATTTTTTTAAATACTCTTAGAAATAATCATTAGGACTTAAATTTGTCTCTTGATTAAATAAATAAATAAATGAATAAATGATTTCTGCGCACGGGCCTGGGAGATTCCATCGTTTCTCACCCAATGTGGTAAGGAGCTATAGTCAGAGGAATTCATCGTTCTACCTGGAGTGAATGAATGGTTTCTGTATTGATCCTTATAGGTTTTGGCAGATTGTTTGGCATCTCTGATTTACTCCTGCTCATACATACTACGAATCGTTGTGTATTCTTTCGGGAATGCAGAATGGTGTCGCTTTTGTAAAATTTCTAGATCTTCTCGGAGGTTTGAGGCTTTTGATTACTGTGCATTTTGGCACCTGCAGATCGTTCAGAATCCTTTCGGGATTGTAGAATGATTTGTTTCTTTATGTTTTGAACTGTGTTTCCCCCATCAGGAAATTGATGAGAAGCCACGGTAAGGCACAAACCTCCAAACAACTAGGAGAACGTGCCACTTACCAATTAGTTCTGATTCCTGATTAGTAACAATTATCGGTTTGTATAATACATATGAATCGATATCAGAATAATAGATACCTAGTATAACTCCCTAAGCAATATCACCTTTCACATTCATTGTAAAAGTGGCATAATCCGAGTTCGAAATTGACTTTTTACCGGTTTGACTTACTCTTACTCTTTCAGTCGTAGACCACACGGGTCTCTGCTGTATACATAAGGCGTCTCCATTCAACTCGGTTCATGACTGTTCGCCGCCAGCCTTGGTAGCTGCGAAGGGTCCGCAGGTCGTCCTCAATTTGATCGATCCATCTTGCCCGCAGCGCGCCTCTTCTTCTTAAACCGGTCGGATCATTATCGAGAAAGATTTTAACCGGGTTGTTCTCCGACATTCTAACAACTGGTCCTTTCAGCAACTGATGCAGTTCATGGTTCATTCGCCTTCTCCACGTACCGTCTTCCATCCGCACTCCGCCGAAGATGGTTCGCAACACCTTCCGTTCAAAAACACCTAGTGCGCGTTGATCCTCCGCAAGCATTGTCCAGGACTCGTGCCCGTAGAGGATAACCGGTCTAATCAGCGTTTTGTAGATAGTTAACTTCGTACGACGACGAATTTTGCTCGATCGAAGCGTCCTGCGCAGTCCAAAGTAAGCACGATTTCCTGACAATATGCGTCTCTGAATTTCTCTGCTGGTGTCATTATCGGTAGTCACCAGTGAGCCCAAGTACACGAACTCGTCGACCATTTCGATTTCTTCACCACCAATCAGAACTTGTAATGGGTGGCTGACGTTATCTTCTCTCGAGCCTGCCTTTCATGTACTTTGTCTTTGACACATTGATGTCTAGTCCGATCCGCTTGGCCTTGTGACCTTTGACTCGGCTGGTCACAATATTACCTATGGTCACTGGGTCAACTTGAATACATTACCCTATCAATATTGTTGTACACCTGAAAGAATTGTAAGTAAATGTCTAAGTATAAATTAAATGTCTATCCTCCGTGTTTCATGTTCGAGTGATGTTTAATTTATGCTTAATAGCCGTGGTTGGTATCTAAATTAAAAGTAATATTCATTTAGTCATTCATATATATATATATATAGGGTGATTTTTTAAGAGCTTGAGAACTTTTTTAAACAATAAAACGCATAAAATTTGCAAAATCTCATCGGTTCTTCATTTTAAACGTTAGATTGGTACATGACATTTACTTTTTGAAGATAATTTCATTTAAATGTTGACCGCGGCTGCGTCTTAGGTGGTCCATTCGGAAAGTCCAATTTTGGGCAACTTTTTCGAGCATTTCGGCCGGAATAGCCCGAATTTCTTCGGAAATGTTGTCTTCCAAAGCTGGAATAGTTACTGGCTTATTTCTGTAGACTTTAGACTTGACGTAGCCCCACAAAAAATAGTCTAAAGGCGTCAAATCGCATGATCTTGGTGGCCAACTTACCGGTCCATTTCTTGAGATGAATTGTTCTCCGAAGTTTTCCCTCAAAATGGCCATAGAATCGCGAGCTGTGTGGCATGTAGCGCCATCTTGTTGAAACCACATGTCAACCAAGTTCAGTTCTTCCTTTTTTGGCAACAAAAAGTTTGTTAGCATCGAACGATAGCGATCGCCATTCACTGTAACGTTGCGTCCAACAGCATCTTTGAAAAAATACGGTCCAATGATTCCACCAGCGTACAAACCACACCAAACAGTGCATTTTTCGGGATGCATGGGCAGTTCTTGAACGGCTTCTGGTTGCTCTTCACTCCAAATGCGGCAATTTTGCTTATTTACGTAGCCATTCAACCAGAAATGAGCCTCATCGCTGAACAAAATTTGTCGATAAAAAAGCGGACTTTCCGAATGGACCACCTAAGACGCAGCCGCGGTCAACATTTAAATGAAATTATCTTCAAAAAGTAAATGTCATGTACCAATCTAACGTTTAAAATAAAGAACCGATGAGATTTTGCAAATTTTATGCGTTTTATTGTTTAAAAAAGTTCTCAAGCTCTTAAAAAATCACCCTGTATTTACTTATTTATTATTTATTTATTTATTTATTCATATATTTATTCATTTATTTACATATTTATTTATTAATTTATTTATTCATATATTTATTCATTTATTTACATATTTATTTATTTATTTATTTATATATACTCATATTTACTATATATTATTCGTTTACTCACATTTATTCACATATTCATTTATTATGCAATAAACAAAAAAAAACTATTTATAATCAAAAATATCAAAATAAGGAAACAAGCCCTAGTATCAAGAGTCTATATGTCATTTGCTATAAAAAATTCAAATTCAAAATCGATACCAACCATAAGAACAAAATGTAATCGTCGATGGTCTTTATATCGTTCTCTGTCATCATCATCGTCATTGTATCATTGTCATCGAGTTGGAGGATTCTAGGCGGGGCTCCATGGGGGTGGTAGCGGGGATGAGCTGGGAGGAGATAAAAGGGTCCGAGCAGGCGGTATCAAGCCTCTTTTAGTTGACCTGCCCGGAGGAGTGAAGACCAGCAGCAGCGTGTCACAAGTCTAATGTGACCCCTCGTTTCGGAAATAAAAGTTTAAAAAGTGAGTAGTGATTGTTCTCGCGAAAAGTTGATCGATGGATCAAGTTACCGGACCGTTCGGAAGATCCACACGTCCGTTAGTTTTCGTTCGGTCAGTCGAGTGCGATAAGTGTGGTTACCGGTTTATTTGAACAGTTTATGAGTAGTACGTACGACGCGAGTGCACAAAAACGGTCAAAGATTGGCCAAGCCAAAAAGACGCCAACGAACGCCATTACCCAAGTGCCGGTAGGGTATGGCAGTTCAGACCGAAAACGTTATAAATCCCACTCGACTAATAGTTAGACACTCGTAAGTGAATCAAGTGCGCGCAGTACCGCTCCCCGGGCTTCTAAAAAGTGTGAAACGCAGGCCTCCGTCAACAAAGGCCGAGTTGCTGCAGCATCCGGAGTTCATAGTTCGTCATAGTCCGATGCCGAGGAAGAGTCCTGTACTACCCCCGCCGGCGTCCCGTCTTCAGCCAGCTGCAACAAGTCGACCAACGTTCCACACGGCCGCAACGATGCTCCAGAAGCAGTTATCATCTGAATAAAATAATCGCAAGTAATATTCACGCTTTATTAAATTCAACCCCCCCCCCCCCCCCCCCCCGTGTTGAGTAGCTTGAAATTAAAAGTGAAAAAATAATTTTAGAAAATATAAAAAATGAAGTATCTAATAAAATGTCTGGTCTTTAATGTATTCAAGTTGTGTTGTGTTAGTTTACAGATAATGAGTCCATTTGCTTGTTTCCGCTCGAAAACGACTTCCGCCCAGTGACCGTAGTGTAAAAGGGTTGAAAGTCTTCCCCGCGTAGAATTTCCTCTGGAGACAAAAGAGTAAAACGACCCAAAGCCGGTGAGTAAAACGTGGCGCGAACACACCACGTGTACGCAATAGCCAGCCAACCAAGTGTTGAAGAAAAAAAAAATTGACTAGGTAACAGCCTCAGCTTTTAGTTCGATGTACGTATCTTCTATCTTCTCAAAGTTGCGGGCTATAATATCAATATCATCAGCGAAACCAAGTAGCTGGACGGACTTTCTGAAAATCGTGCCACTCGTGTCTGTCCTCGCTCTTCTTATCACACCCTCCAAAGCAATGTTGAATAGCAGACACGAGAGGCCATCACCTTGCCGTAGCCCTCTGCGAGTTTCGAAGGGACTCGAGTTTATCCCCGATACTGAACAACGCACATCACTCGATCCATCGTAGCCTTGACCAATCGTATCAGTTTGTCCGGGAATCCGTAGTCGTGCATAATTTTCCATAGCTGTTCTCGATCGATTGTGTCGTAGGTTGATTTGAAATCGATGAATAAGTGATGTGTGGGCACATTGTATTCGCGGCACTTTTGCAACACCTGGCGGATGGCGAACACTTAGTCCGTGGTAGCACGTTAGCCCATAGATCCTGCCTGATATTGTCTAACGAATTCGTTTGCAATTGGTGAAAGTCGACGGCATAAGATTTGGGAGAGTACCTTGTAGGCGGCGTTCAGCAGAGTCACCGCGCGGTAATTGCAGCAATCCAGCTTATCGCCCTTTTTCTAGATGGTACACACGATTCCTTCCATCCATTCCACCGGTAAAATCTCGTTCTTCCATATCTTGGTAACGACCTAGTGCAGTGCTTTCACTAGTGCATTACCACCGTGTTTTAGTAGCTCGCTTGGTAGTTGGTCAACGCCAGCGGCCTTATTATTTTTCAACCGGCTTACCACCTCCTCGACTTCTTGGAGGTCTGGGACCGGCAGTTTATTGTCCGGGAACGCGTGCGGAGTTCCCAAGTTCGTTACCGCGCCGCCACTTTCTTATTCCGCCACATCGCCATTGAGGTGCTCATCGAAATACTGCCGCCTCCTCTCGATCACCTCACAGTCGTTCGTGAGAAGATCCCCGTTGGTGTCCTCGTACATATCGGCCTGTGGCACATAGCCATTAGCACGGAACAGCTGTTCCATCGCTTCGCGATCTCGGTCTTCCTGTTGGCGCTTTTTTCTACGGGATACCGAGCTTAGTCTGTTCCGCGCCTGTCTGTATCGCTCGTCCGGTGTTGCAGCTTGCTCGCCCAAGCTGCATTCTTCTCGGCCACTAACTGTTCACATTCGTCGTCGAACCAGTCGTTCCTTACGTTCGGAGCCGTACCTAGCGTTGCTGATGCAGTGCTACCTATGGCAGAACGGATGTCTCTCCAGCCATCTTCAAGAGTAGTTGCACCAAACTGCTCTTTCGTTGGTAGTGCCACTGCCAACTGCTGCGCGTAATCTTGGGCTACTCCAGTATCCCGGAGCCGCGCGATGTTAAACCGCGACGTTCGGTTTCGACGTTGGGTAGCCACCGTCGAAAGTTTTGAGCGCATGCATACAGAAACCAAGTAGTGGTCCGAATCTATATTCGCACTGCGGTAGGTGCGAACATTGTTGATGTCCGAGAAAAATTTACCGGTTTGAATGTATACCCGAGTAGAGTGTGAGATTAAAAAGAAAACTCAATTTGATGTTGTGCTGTTCGTATATATCGATTACTTAATTTGCTATCGTTTTGGTCGTTTTGATGGTTAAAAGATCAAAATTGAAAGCAAAAAAAATGCTGTGTGACATCAAACTGGAAACTAGTTTTGCTCTCAGTGAAAGCACATTGAAAACTTAATATGATGTAGATTTTCTCGAAATGACACGTCACGAGCATAATCTAAAAATAGAACAGCCAAAAAAGGTCCGGGATAGTATACATTTAGGCGATATTACTCACATGCAAGAAAAAAGATTTTATGCAATCTCCATATTAGTCGCAAGCAAGAAAAAAGATTTCATGCAATCTCCACATCACCGCGGAGAGAATCCGGTTTCGAACTTAGGTGATTTGGAATGTGAACTTTTGGCGATTGCTATGGACTGTAAGCGCTAGCTATCAGGAGATGAAAAATGGTCGGTTATATGACAAGCAGTGTTGTTTCATAAAGTTGTATGCAGGTAGTTTCTGTCAGTGCACACTCGTTGCGTCGCTTCCATCCCGCATCCACCGTGAATAGCAGTGTGGCTATTTGAGTACAGTATAAAAATGTTCTCTTTGTCCTTCTCATATCCAAAGCTGTAGCATTCAAACATTGTAACATCAAATTGAGTTATCTACTTGATCGCATATAACTCGCACATGTAATCACTTTGAAATACGAATTTAGAGGCTCTGAAGACCGAACCTTTTACAGTGAAGGAACACTCACAGGGAACGTGAATTAGGAATTCGGCAATAAGGTATCCAAGATCTTTTGTTTTTTCGGCTAATTGGGACAATGAACGATTATCTCGCTTCTGACCACAGATAGAACCAGAATTTCTTCAGTTCTTGTGTAGACTTATAATTTACGATCATTTGATGCAGAAATGATTCTTTAGAAAAGTGTAATAAAGTTTTAAGATCTATTAGATGATTGATAAAATACTTCTCATAGCATCTAGCGTTAGTGAGAATATGAAGTTCTAATCATTTATAACTAGGAATAAGAATTGTTTTGAAGAGGTTCTTCGACACAGTTTGTGGACTACTTAGGAATATTCAAATTAAACATATATTTTCTTGGTGGCTCCTCTAAGCCACTAAAGTATTATTAAGAATTAGCTCTAGGTTCTGAAATCTGAGACATTCAATATTCGATGTTCGAACTTCGTAAACAATTAATTTTTCCATACTGTTGAATATAAAGTTATGGACATTTTCAGAACGGGTTTGGCGAGTAGATTATTTTCGCCATCCAGGTCCCCGATTTCTGGTTGCACTGAAAATAATGGTCTAAGAACTTTGGAACGAACTTCGCAACGTCGTATGATTACAAATATCGAAACATTTTTTTAACTAAACCCACAAATTGTTACAGGATCGGATACTTAACGTATATAGAAGGAAATTGATGACGTCAAGTATATTTCTCATATCAAATTCTGAAATAAGCTTCTACGGCAGACGATCAGCGAGATGGGAATGCCAAAGCCACTATTCAGATTGACCTGCTTCAGACAAACGTGGTATCGATGATCGCCGACTTATCTAATGCCTCCCAGACGTGTGGTTTGACACCAATATTGTCGTGGTTAAAAAAAGGAGCATTATTTGCGTAAAAGTTAAAAAAGTTGCGGTCAACTGCAGAATTTCGGCAGGATGTCAAAGCATTTTTGTAAAAGGCAACATAGGATTGAAGGAATAATTCTTCCATTGAAACTAAACTTTGAATTTTTGTATTGCCATTTGAAATTTGCTTAATGTCAATGGATTCACTAAGTTGTCGATATTATTATTTTCATTTTTTGAGTTTCACAAAACTTTTGCCTTTAAGCAGCAATATGATAACATAATGTGATATTAATTGAAAATTTGATGAGTCGATATCATATTAGGATTTCAATCTGATGTTGCTATCATAATCAAATATCAATTTGTTCTAATTTTGATGTTAGCCTTTACTCGGGTATCTATTTCGAATCAAACGATTACGTTCTTCAAAAGATGGTTAATGTCATTGTTTATACATTTGATTTTTCGATTATAATTATAAAAAGATTCACAGAATTCACGTACTACGTTCACGTTATTGATTTAAGATTTATATTTTCTCTCTTTCGTGCTGCAAAACATAAACTAGAAATTTAGATAACGGGTTGTTTAGGATCTTTATTGAATTATTTTTACGTTTCGTCTTTGACTCATCAGTGCAGAGCAGTTCAAATTGAACTGCTTAGTGCTAAACTCGGCAGTTCAATTTGAACCGCTAAGCAGACGTAAAGTATCTGCTATTTACAGAACACTTTTTGTTTTGCAACGGAGTGCAATGTCTTTTCTGACGTGCCGAACGAAAACGTGTTTTCGACTATTTCTGGCCGATACAGGTTTGGTCATTTAGGGGTTAGCCAAATTTTGTGCTAGGGCACATAACCGTTTTTATTATTTTTACGTTTCGTCTTTGACTCATCAGTGCAGAGCAGTTCAAATTGAACTGCTTAGTGCTAAACTCGGCAGTTCAATTTGAACCGCTAAGCTGTATCGGCCAGAAACAGTCGAAAACACGTTTTCGTTCGGCACGTCAGAAAAGACATTGCACTCCGTTGCAAAACAAAAAGTGTTCTGTAAATAGCAGAAACTTTACGTCTGCTTAGCGGTTCAAATTGAACTGCCGAGTTTAGCACTAAGCAGTTCAATTTGAACTGCTCTGCACTGATAAGTCAAAGACGAAACGTAAAAATAATAAAAACGGTTATGTGCCCTAGCACAAAATTTGGCTAACCCCTAAATGACCAAACCTGTATCGGCCAGAAATAGTCGAAAACACGTTTTCGTTCGGCACGTCAGAAAAGACATTGCACTCCGTTGCAAAACAAAAAGTGTTCTGTAAATAGTAAAAACTTTACGTCTGCTTAGCGGTTCAAATTGAACTGCCGAGTTTAGCACTAAGCAGTTCAATTTGAACTGCTCTGCACTGATGAGTCAAAGACGAAACGTAAAAATAATAAAAACGGTTATGTGCCCTAGCACAAAATTTGGCTAACCCCTAAATGACCAAACCTGTATCGGCCAGAAATAGTCGAAAACACGTTTTCGTCCGGCACGTCAGAAAAGACATTGCACTCCGTTGAAAAACAAAAAGTGTTCTGTAAATAGCAGAAACTTTACGTCTGCTTAGCGGTTCAAATTGAACTGCCGAGTTGAGCACTAAGCAGTTCAATTTGAACTGCTCTGCACTGATGAGTCAAAGACGAAACGTAAAAATAATAAAAACGGTTATGTGCCCTAGCACAGAATTTGGCTAACCCCTAAATGACCAAACCTGTATCGGCCAGAAATAGTCGAAAACACGTTTTCGTTCGGCACGTCAGAAAAGACATTGCACTCCGTTGCAAAACAAAAAGTGTTCTGTAAATAGCAGAAACTTTACGTCTGCTTAGCGGTTCAAATTGAACTGCCGAGTTTAGCACTAAGCAGTTCAATTTGAACTGCTCTGCACTGATGAGTCAAAGACGAAACGTAAAAATAATAAAAACGGTTATGTGCCCTAGCACAAAATTTGGCTAACCCCTAAATGATCTTTATTGAATGTTTTCAAAACTCCATACATATTCTCGAAACAGAAAAGTCAAAATGTCTACAGTGGACCAACATTTTTTATGCAAGAAGGAATATGCAAAAGTAAATAAACATTGTAATTCATTTTATCAATTCCGCATAAAATTCACCTATCCTGAACAAAAACGTTCAAGAATTTCTCGCTCTCTTGAATATCCTGTTCAGTAACATTTGTGTTCAGTGTTTTTTTCTATTGTTAATACCAAGAGTTAGAAATGATTGAAATATTTTCTAGTTAAGAAACCTTTTAGACACACATAGTATTCATATTTTGCTCTACAGTCAGCTAGCATTTCACAATTTCACATTTTCGTACACGCCAAACAATCATCGGAGATCTAGCATGCATTGAGTGGAGAATTTCCAATTCTAAACGAACCAATTTTCAAGTTTTTCTCTACTTTCCCGAAGAATTTTCCTTATGTACAATAGCCTAAAACCTCCGCACAAACGTCACCTTTCGAACAAAAAAAAAATCATTTTAAGATCAGCCCACGCATAACAGAGAACATTATCAACACACACTTTTTTCGCTATTATTTTAATGTTTATATATATATATATATGTATATATATATATATATATATATATATATATATATATATATATATATATATATATATATATATATATATATATATATATATATATATATATATATATATATATATATATATATATATATATATATATATATATATATATATATATATATATATATATATATATATATATATATATATATATATATATATATATATATATATATATATATATATATATATATATATATATTACACTCGGAACATGTAAAATTCTGTGCGAGTGGAATATTGCGCCATTTAAAAAACAAAGTAGTTGTGAATTGTACCGTTCGTAGAATTCTGTCACCTGCAAAATTCATTATTTTTTCTGTGTATATCAATGCGACCAAACGCTTTGCTGAAGTCAGTGTAGAAAGCTTCTATGTAATTACCCTAATCCATAGCAGTCACTGAGTAAACCCATGTTGCATATTAGTGAAACGATTTTAAACTTGATGAAACATTTTTTCATTGATTATCGCTTCAAAAAGTTTAGGAATGCATGAGATAATTGCAATTCATAGATAATTATATACATCTGATTTTTCCCACTTTTGTAAATCGGCACCAAATAGGAGAATACGGGAGGAATTCCATCAGGTCCGGGAGCTTTAGAGATATCTAATTTATGGAGCGCTTGCACAATATCCTGGACACTAATGTGATGAATATGAATGTCACAAACATGTTCAGGAAAGAAATTAAAATATTCACGGTCTCGATCCTCTTCGGAAAATGTAGTGTAGGTTTATTGGAAATAATTTGCAAATAGTGTATAAATATCTTCCGAGTTATCAGCAGCCTTACCCTTGAAAAACATTTTTGAGAGAAAATTATTAGGTTTCAGTTTATGTTTTTCGTAATTGAAGAAATTCTTCGGGCAAGATTTGATTTCACTCTTCGTACTCCTCAGAAGCAATTTCAATTGCCAATGCCAGATTGGTCACAAGTTTGTAAGTAAGTTTCTAAGTTGACGCTACCACTGTCTTTTTTATATGTTTATTGGTCTTCTGTTTTCAATTTTTCAGATTTTTAATGTTATATTTATACCAAAATGGATATTTAGAGTTATGTCGTCGTCGGATTATCTTAAAAGGTACCTGATCATTAATAGTATCAGAAAAATCTTATAAAATATTTCCACAGATGTTTCAACATTAGAATCCCCGAAAATGGTTTGCCAATCAATGTTAGTTAATTTCAACTTTATGCTATCGTAATTTGCCAAGTCATACTGAAAGACCTCGTCATACTCATGTTCATCGGGTCTATTATACTCATGAACAAATATGGACAACTCAATTGCAGTGTGAAATCTTTCATTTTTCCATAAGGGGGTTAGGGATTCAGTGAGACAGAAGTCTTCTTGTGAATTTGTCAGTAATAGTTTTGCTGATTTTTAACGTAATCAGTTTGGTTGAGTCCTAAGCATGCAATTTAATCAAAGATATATTGGAGGGTTTCATTTTCTCCTAGCACTAGTAGTAGTATGCTTTCATTTCCAGAGTCTGGGAAAAAGTCAATGTCACGTTGATTGAAGTCACCATAAATGTGTACTTTCACTTCGGAAGGAAGGTTAGTTATGATTTCTTCAGCAATCTGGAAAGAAAGTTTTCATATACTTCTTTACGGATGTTGTTTGGAAATATACTGAGCAGAAAATATGTCTTTCCTCGGCTAGACGAGTTTTCACACATACGTGTTGAATTCTCTAATTTTTCTAGTGCTTATGATCTCAGCAATAAATTTTATAGAAATAGCAATAAGCACTCATTGTAATTACTATGATTTCTTGAATTGTTGTTGCTATTGTTTACATTTTGGTTCATTTTCAAAGCTTTTGCAGCTTGTTTCTGCTGATGTAGTCTTCTCGATTCTCGTGCATCGTAGTCACTCTAGTCCGGTTTCCATACTTTTTAGTGCCAAGAAAGCGCCATCCAGAATTATCTACTTTGCATAATTCTACCGCCAAACTGAGGCCTGAGGCATTGGACACTGGTATTTGCACAGGGTTCTTCGCCGGTACCAAATGTGCTGACAAAGGCTTGATTTCGTCAACAATGCCAATTGTCAATTTCGAATTTACGTTCATGGTGCAGCTGACCGCAGTAACCAGAGATAGCAGGGTGATATGGTTAGCTCGTTATTCATGTCGCGTAACTCAGATGATAATTCCTCGTATACACGTATTCCTTCATTGCTGATATTGCTGTATCGAACAATGAGGTGACATGTTTTTTTTTGGCAGCAACAGTGCCAGTCAAGCTGCTATTTGTGTTTATTGAATTTAATTCATTTTTTATAGTCGTAAGCAATATTTCTTGCGCATCAATAGCCTCATGAAATAAGCTTGGCTTCTCTTGTTGTATCGAAAGTTTATGCACAACTTTCGTGTTTGAATGAAGTTGACCTTCAAGAAGCTTTTGTTTTTCAACTAGTTTGTTGAAGTTGCGTGCAGAAGCTCTTGACAGGACTCACAGCACAGTAGTATATAAGAGTTTACGTCAATAACTATTCTATCATTTTTCCGCAGTGAACCTCGCTTAATAGACACTCCAACACAGGTGGCGTGAAATTTTTGTGGACATCCAACACATGTCTACATAAAATAAACAAAAAAATAATACTGTTTTGATTAAAATGCAAATTAAATAAACTCACGCACCGCGGCTCTTGGAGCACTTGTTCTGTTCGAAGTACAGAACAAGATCTGCGTGAACTTTCTCGCTCTCCTTAAGAACACGCGTGGTAATTTTGGCAACTTGAAAGAACAGATCAAGTTCCACATCAACTTTTTCGCTACATAGAAGCTACAAAATGTATTCTAGAATCAGCTTAGTAGTTCAGTCGGTTGCGTCGCACGAATTTTCAAGTGTGGATAATTACTTAAAAAATGGGCTGCTTGGAATGCTATTGATAAACTTTGAGAGCTGCTTAAGCCAAATCAGTTCTTTTATCCGAACTTTTGGTTAGTTGGGGTACTTCGTCTCCCCAGGCTTAAGCTAAATAATTATGTAACAGTCTTACCTTTTCTACAAATATCTATGGTTGGCTGTATTATTTCCCTCCAAGAGAGCTTTCCAAATCTTTTATGTGCCTCCCAATAACCTTTCAGTTCTCCTGGAGTAGCAATTGATAACGGACCTTCATTCGTGGTCGAAGGGTCATGTAAATGCATATCTTCTGTAGCTGCAATTGCGGATATTTCTCTTGCATCTAAAGTATAGGCTGTGAATATGAATCCATTTACTTATGATACACACAATAATTGTCAATTTCAACCTACCTTTGCGCTCATTTTTTATATATACATTCATCACGAATCCTCCACCTATGCCCATTGACTGCATATTTGTCATACCTGTTACAAAAATAAAACTACTTCTTAAATGTTTAACAAAGATAAAAAGTTATTTTTAAATTATGGTGATTATAAAACAAAGTGTTGATATACTCCATGGTTTGATGAGCTGGAGTTTTGATTTGGAAATTCAAAATGTGAATGCCAACAACATTATATTAAAATCTCTGTTCATTCTTCTAAATCAATTTCATCCTTTTCGAATTAATCCACTTCCGACAAAAATGTAATACCAAGGAAAGGAAAAAGCGTACACCGAAATAGCATTTTGTGTTTGGAGAAATTGCACGGAGCCAGTTCAAGCGAATACAGTGGTTCTGGAGCGATAGTTGTTGTTTTACCTATTTTTATATATATAAAAAATAGGTATAGAATTCGATCAAACTTTAGAAAATTTTTCCGAGGCCCGGAGGGCCGAATGACATATACCAATCGATTCAGCTCGACGAACTGAGCAAATGTCTGTGTGTGTGTGTGTGTGTATGTGTGTGTGTCTGTATGTGTGTTGTCAACTAAGAGGTCGAGATCTCAGAGATGGCTGAACCGATTTTGATCAAACTAGTCGCAAATGAAAGGTCTCCCCGTCACCCAAAACGCTATTGAATGGTTTTGAGATCGGATGTTTACTTTTTGAGTTATACAAAATTTTATGTCAAAATTTTCAGTTTTTTGACAGTATCTGTCACAATTGACCTTGAAAACAGAATATGTTTTCAGACTTAGATTCCGCACGGTAATACCTATCCAACAAGCCATAGTTTGTTAAAATCCGTCCATTTTTAACGGAGATATCGAAGTTTTTCTGTAAGCGACTTTTCCCCCTATTCCAGCAGTAGGAGTTTTGAGCGCTGTATGACAAAGATATGCTTGGGAGCAACGGAAAACACGATTTTTTATACTGTTACATACAATTGTTTCTAAGTACCAAAAGGATTGTGTACAGCATCCTTTTTCATGACATTTAGCCTCGGACCGATTTTGGCACGGCTCGTTTTTGGCAACATAATCGTTCGAATATGACATATATAAACCAGATGATGGCAGAATTTTTTTTAATTATTTTGTTTTAAACTACTTACAGCAATAAATGCTGGAACAACATAACATCCATATACCGTTCGAATCAGTTCGTCGAGATCAGCAAATGCGTGTGTGACAAATAATTTCACTTAATTTTCTCGGAAAATTTCTTTTCTACAAATTCAGATTCATACGAAAAGTCGTATGCTCCCAAACAAAGTTCCTGCATTATGTTTGGTTCCGACCTCTGGTTCTGGAACTACAGGATGATATGTGAAACGAAATCAAAATTGTGTAACTCATTCTTCTCGTAGATGGCTGAACCGATCTAAGATTCAAATGAAATCTAAGAATCGTCTAAGATTCAAATGAAAAGTTTCAAGGTTCTATAAAACATCTTGCTTTTCAGTCAGATCCAACTTCCGGTTTCGGAAATACAAGGTGATTAGTATAAAAATGTCCATTTTATATAAATTAATCAGGTTTATCGGGTTTGCAGATTTGGATATTCGATATCCAAATAAATTTATTTCAGTTTTAATGGTATTCAGTTTTCAATCAGAAGGCACCTAAAAATTTAATTCGTGCTATGATCTCTCAAAGATGTCTTAACTGATTTTCAAATATTTTGAAACAAATGTAAACTGTACAGCTACTCAGGTGAATTTATCTGACTTCGGCCATACCGCTTTTAGAATTCCGGTTCCCGTATAAAATCGTTTCTAAAAGCTCAATCGTTTTCTCAAAAAAAGCCTAATGTAATTTCAGAAACAAAAATTCAAATTAAAACAAACTTATATACAAAAATTAATTAATTTTATCCAATTATGACTTCCGGTTCTCGAATTACATGATGATGAATTTTTAAAATTCAAACCGATATAGAAGATGACAATCCCGAAAAGCTTCAAAGTTGGACTCAAAACTGTTGTAATTTATTCGTCATATGGCCATACGAATCGGTTTGGGTTATGCTGATTCCTGAATACCGGCTCTGGAAGTATCTTAAATTACCGTAAACTCTAGAGTGGAACTTACATATCATGGCATGTTTAATCGATTATCACACTTCTAGATTCAAATTCGATCCGATTTGCAGTTTCGACATTACAGAGTAATGAGTGATTAAAATCTCAAATTGTCGCTTAAAACAACGGTCATTAAAATAATGTCATGAAAACTTAAACACCGAAGAATATTCATGCAAAAAAAACACATGCGGATTGATAAAAATAGGTATCATCTCACTGCTAGGTGGATTAAACACGTTTTTTGATGAAAAACTTGCGTGAAATTGATGCAATGTGATACGACGCATTACCATGGTGTAAAATTAGTCGTTGTTGGTCGATAGTTATGGCCTCCTGAAGAACATAGCTTCATGTAAATGACGTATAATGTCTAAATAATTTTCATTGTCGTCAGTTCGTTGTTGTTGGTTTGGTTTCCGTAAACCATTCGCAACATTCGCAATGTTTCCCTTGCTGTTATTCCATTTCAAAAACCAAATTTTAGTCATCGTAAAAATTGCTTCCTGTGTTTAAGTAACAAGTAAGTTGTTATTATTTTCTCGCAATTTATTTTACCATTTTGCCTTGGCTGTAATTTCGTATGATTGTCTACCTTCAAAGAAACATTTCCTTTCTTCGCCGATTAGTTCAATTGAGTTAGTACTAATATCAATCAATGAAAGTGTGCTGGAAAATATAAGTATAATCACTTTTAGCGACCGTTCATAAACAACGTAGACCACAATTTGGATTTTTTTTCATTCCCTCGTCTTCCCTCGCAGATTTCCGTAGACCATCTAAACACCATCCGCCGCCTCTGCTTTGAAAGTCTACGTAGACTTTTCGTTTTCACAAAATGTAATGAAAATTTTGCTAAATAATATCGATGACAAATAGTTTTATCATAACTTCATTCATTGAGTTTTTAAGCATCTCTGGGCATACCCTATCATGAACACGATTGAGAAAAAATATCAAGGAAAATTTTCATCGTGACAGTATTCAACCCAACTTATTTCGACGAGCACCTCAATGTGGGCTATGTGGTGGAAAACGAAACTAGTGGGGCTTGGGAATGCGTGTGGAGGACGATAAACTACCGGTCTCAGACCTCAGTAGGCTGGTTGAAAAATAATGAGACCGCTGGCGTTTACCAACTACCAAGTGAGCTACTAAAACATGGTGGTATAGTGAAATCAATGCACTGGGTCGCTACCAGGATCTGGGAGAGCGAGATTTTACCGGAGGAATGGATGGAAGGAATCGTGCGTCTCATCTACAAATAGGGTGACGAGTTGAATTGTTGCAATATCCTTGCTGATCTCATGCCATCGATTTTCACCGATTGCAAACGAATTCGTGGGACAATATCAGGTAGGATTTATGCACGAACACGATGCTACCACGGCCAAGTTTTTGCCATGCACCAGGTGTTTTTAGAAGTACCGCGAATAAAACGTGCCCACACATCACTCATTTTGTCGTGAATACGACTTACTTTACTATGGGGCGCCTTTTCAAAATTAGCCATATGGAAGAAAGGGCAGAACTTAATCGTGAATATCTCGACTTGTATTAATGGCAGCAACATAATTCTTTCACTATTTCATCAGAAATATGATCAGGAATTTAGGATAATATTTTGAACAGAACGAGATAACCACAAACAACTCAAAAATTGAATTTTCTAAAACTTTGAAAACAACGCGGAAAACTCTTTACTTTTGCTTGGCTTTTTCGCGCAAGGACGACGATTTTGAGGTAGTCAAACCTCAATTCAACCTGGCTAAAAACCTCAAACGCTCAGGTCGTAGTTCTCATTTGCCTTCCGGTCGTCAAGGTGAGAAGACGCATTAAACCAGTTTTGCATCATTTGGCACTGCGAGCGGATGTGTCGGTTTGTAGGCAAAGCTAGTTTCAATTCAAGCAAGAACGATTGCATCAACTGCTGGTGCTTTGCATTGGAGAGAAAGAAAACAAGAATCGAAAAGTGGACCACATTATAAGAAATCAGCCGTTCTAATGGCTCTAAATGTTATCTAAAGAACTAATAAGATTACTTATTTGCAAATCGAAGGTAAAAATCATCAGATAAGTGAAAATCCAAAATAATTTGATTTGCTTCGTGCACTTTTCGCTGCGCGAAGATCGTTCGAGATAAATGTTCCGAACTGTGCTAAATATTGTAAAAAATTCCACAATTTGGTCCTTCTAAAAGGCAAAAATGATTCCCGTACTGCACTTTGATAATTTCTTTCAATGAAATATGCAATTCCGAAATGGGATAATCGACGTCGAAAAAAAGAGAGGAAAATTTCGCAATTAACACAATCGGTCAATTATCAAGTCGAATTCGAAAGTATAAAGAAATCGTGTCAGTTTTATTCGTATTCACGACATCCAGTTACGTCTCTGACATTACACCCCCGTACTTTTTTTATTTCAAATCAACCTACGACACAATCGATCGAGATTAGCTGTGGAAAAGCATGCACGACTACGGATTCCCGGATAAACTGATACGGTTGATCAAGGCTACGATGAATCGAGTGTGTGCGTTGTTCGAATATCGAGAATAAACTCGAGTCCGTACGAAACTCGCAGAGGGTTACGGCAAGCTGAAGGCCTTTCGTGTCTGCTATTCAACATTGCATTGGATGGTGTGAAAAAAAAACGAGCAGCACGATTTTCAAAAAGTCCGTCCAGCTACTTGGTTTTGCTGATGACATTAACATTATTGCACGCAACTTTGAGAATATTGAGAAGCCAGGCCGATCGGACTTGATATCAATGTGTCAAAGACAAAGTACTTGAAAAGCAGGGGATCGACAGAAGATAGTGTCAGCCACCCATTTCGAGTTCTAAATGGCGGGGATGAAATCGAAATGGTCGACGAGTTCATGTACTTGTGTTCACTGGTGACTGCCGATAATGACAGCAGAGAAAAGGTATTGCAAACCATATGTGGTGGAGTGCGGATGGAAGACAAGAAAGCGAATGAACCATGAACTGCATCAGTTACTGGGAGAACCAGCCCTCGTCCAAACGGCCAAGGTCGGGCGGTTACTGTGGGCTCGATATGTTGCTAGAATGTCGGAGAACAACTAGGTTAAACTGGTCCTTGACAATGATCTGACTGGTATCAGAGGAAGAGGCAAGATGAATCGAGTTGTACAACAGAGACTTGCATGGTCTACGATTGAAAGATAATAAGTACTGAGCCCAACAACGAGACAATATGTTGTATAGATTTTTTTTGAGCACTAGTAAGTAGTCGATCGAAAACAATAGCCAGTATCCTGTCTACATTATTCAAATTAAACGTTTAGGTTGGCGTTTGAGCCATTTATCATAATACCTAGCAACACAATCAAACGTGAGCGAAAAATTTTGATGTTTTTGTACTTAGTGTAAATAGAAATATTTAAAAAGTGGTCTAGACAAATTTTGAGCATTAAAAATGAGACTGATAGAAAATTGTTGTGTTAGCTGTGTGGCATGTGCAACAATTTACTATTTGTGTTATACCGTTTATTTTATCCCATTTTGAACATTGAAAGTTGTTCGCCGAGTGGAGCCACAAATCTCAGATCTTACATATACACAAACTGAAATAAAATACAATGATTCTCAAACGTCTTTGTCGAATGACGTGAAAGAAACTGGGATTTCTTCGAAAAGTGATCAAACGATCAAATTTTACTGGAAATAGACAGTTTTCATGCTCCAGTTCAGCCTCTCAGGTGTATTTTTGATAAATTTGAAAAATGACAAAAAAAAATCTGGCTGAATTTATTGAATTTTGCTGTTAGCTTGTGTTAAATAAAAAACCTGTTTTAATCTAACCAGAAAAACGATTATACATTGTAACTGTCATCTGTCTTTACACTGTCATCGTCGTCATCATCGTCATCATCGCAGCGTAGAATGTAGTTGGCGGTGGGTATGCGATGGAAAACGGACAGCAAGCAGATAAAACCCGTGGGAAAACCTTTGCGCGCTCTGTAGTAGATTACCAGCCCGGAAGAGTGAAGACCGTAGCAGCGGGTCACAAACCAACGTTACAGTGCGTTTCATTTGCGAAAATAGTTTGTGAAAGTCGATCCAAATGAATCAGAAGTTAAACCGTTCAGAAGATCCACACAAACTCTTGTTGCGAGTGCGAGTGTGAAATACGGTTAATATTGGCGAAGCTTAAGGGCAGGGCATCGGCAGGGTTTGGCGGAAATGACCAAAAACATTAAAATCCCACTCGATTTAGTGTTAGACACTTGTGAAAAGTGTGCGCAGTACCACTCTCCGGTCCAGGCGCAGGCCTCCGTTCTTTATAAGTCAAGTTGCTGCTTCATCTGGACACTGTGGTCATCACATCGCAATTCCATCGCCCCGTAGCAGTTGCCACCAAACAGGCGTTGCCAGTACCATCAAGCCGACGAGCATCGACCGCAACCTAGTGTTCAATCAAGGTTTTTTGCAGAATAAATAGAGTACCAATAGAGGCATTAGTTTATTATTGTCGGCATTTCCGGAACCGAAAGCTGGATATCGAAAGAGTAAAATTCGGTTCGTTTAATCATACACTAATAAGACCTACACAATGTTTTTAAGATTCTCTATGGCGAATTTTTGGAATAAAATGTACCGGTAGTCGGACTTGGATAAAATTCAGCAAATCATTGTTACATGTGCCCATTTACCATAAACTTTGCTGTATATATGTGTAGTTTAAAAATTGTTTATAGGAGCGATAAGAGAAAATAATTAGATAAATAACCGTCGTTTCAAATCCCGAGTTGCTACCAAATTCCGGAACGCACTTGACTGGCAACACCGATCTCAACGCGTATTGGACCATCCGCCAAAATTGGCAGGAACGAGCCAACGGAAAGGGTTCAGCTAGGACCTAGAAGAAGAACTCGCTCTCTTATCTCGTGGATGCCAACCAGGACAGATCGTTCTTTTCTGTCGAACGATAAAACAAGTGCCGGGAAAAAGTTACCGGACCGCGTGGTGATTGATTATACGATAAAAAAGCATCGGGTTGGCATCGCGTTGGTCCGTGATGGCCAGATTATCGTATGTTAATGGCCCCGGGTGAGATTCTCCGGGATATGCTCTATCGGTCGAAGAAATCACGTGCGAGAAAAAAAAAACACCGAGTAGAATCGATTACTGCAAAGGTCCCTTGGACCAAAGTGAAGACCTAAGCAAAGAAAAAGGGAGAACGGTCTAGTGAAACAGTATTGATCATGCGGCGGGAATCAACTAGTGTCGCGAGTGCAGCGTCCTTAGCAAATTTGCTGGTTTGCATTGGCGCAGCAGTTTTTGTTTACGCGCTCTTGGAATGTGCTCGGGGTTGCTGAGGTGTTTTTTGTTTACGCGACACTGAGGTGCTCTGCGTAAACAAAGAAATTTCACGGACAACCGCGGTAACGTTCACGATGGTCTCGGGTTTAGGCCGAACAGCTAGTGAAATGTTAGGAACATAAAAACCACTAGTCGGAAAAAAATCAGAGTTCAGTTCAGTAGAGTCCAGCTCGGTTCAGCTCAGACCAGACTCAATTTCTGAAGAATTAAGTGAAAAGTTAGAGTCCAGCTCGGTTCAGCTCAGACCAGACGCAATTTCTGAAGAATTAAGTGAAAAGTAGAGTTCAGCTCGGTTCAGCACAGACCAGACTCAATTGCTGAAGAATTAAGTGAAAAGTTAGAGTTCAGCTCGGTTCAGCACAGACCAGACTCAATTTCTGAAGAATTAAGTGAAAAGTTAGAGTTCAGCTCGGTTCAGCACAGACCAGACTCAATTTCTGAAGAATTAAGTGAAAAGTTAAGTCTAGTTCGGAGTGTAATACAGTAAGCCGTAGGAGTATGCATAGTGTGCATTGTGAGGGTCAAGTATCAAGTGACCTCAAAATCAAGCAAGTAATAATGTTTTCGGAAGGCATCTAAAGAAGTGAAAATTGCTGTAATGAATAGAGATTTAACAGATTCATCTGTAGTGTTTGAGATCACCATGAAGTGTTGTGAATAGATTTTCAAACTAGTGGAGTATGCACTAGATTGTACTGCAGTAGGACATACGTTCATATGTGCGTAAACTTAATGATATGCCGAACTTAGTGAGACTGCGTGAAGTGTTAGCCTTATTAACAATCGTTAGTGACTTTTGTTAGATTGTGGGAAAGAACTCCCAAAACAGCCTAATCCTGCACTATTGAGAATAAGTAGCTGTTAAGTGAAAAGCATAAAAAGATAAACTATAAACTCAGAAAAAAGGTGAATTTCGTGGTATTACTCCGTATAGAACTAAAAGAAACGTCATCTTCGTTATTCTGCCACCCGCCACCGCTCGGCCGGGAGCCTACAAGTGGTGACAGCGGCGGTCCTTTGCGAGGCAAAGGAAGACATCATCGGAACGCAAACCCAAGTGACTACCAGAATTCGGAGATGATCGGCTGAAGGGGGATGTTCATCATGTTGATCGAGTAAGTAATCCATGCACATTCAGTGCGCTTTGTTCGACATCTACATTCAACAGTGAATTGGGGCAACCACGCCTGATCGGGCCGTTGCCGAATATAGTACTATAAATTCACAAAAGGCCGTGTGATATCGAATAAACCCGGTGTGTGTGCTACCGAATTAGGTATATCGCCCCTCTCCCCCCTTCCTCCGCGTAGTGTTTGATTGCTCGTGAACCGGGTAAAAATTGTACCTCTTTGGTGATACGCAACTCTCGGGTACATCGTCTAAGGCCACTTGTCCGTCCTGGCCCAACACCCCAAAACCGATAAAGGACGAGAGTGAGTGCCCAGCCTCCGGTTGATGCAGAGTACCGATTGCTTTCAACGAATTTTATAGCCCAAACAAAACTTGCTAGCTGACAAGCTTCTTGGCATAGAGATGATCTGGGTCGGTAGATGCACTCAATTATTCCTAAAATATCGACAAAGGCAAGGTTCACGGGACTGGATGTGAGTAGGGATTTCATTCGTGTGATGTCCAGACTCATGTTCAATCATGCCGCTTGGACATGCGTGGAGTATAGTGATGTCAGATCTCAACTAATAAATTCTTTGCGTACTCAAGGTAGACTATCCAATTCTCCAGTTCGCGACGTTTTTGGTTGTCGTGACCTTCCTTACATGAAGCTTCTTTATTACTTCGTTAAGTTCATTGGAGTTTTAACTTAAGGTTTGTTTTATGTAAGACTCCTTCCTCTTCCATAAGTTCAACCAATAGACAGCTATCTTACATTGAATAAATGTGATGAACTGATACAAACAAACTTGAAATAGTTATATCTTATGATCAAAAAAGAACCGGAATTTTCATTTTAAAATTCCCGCGCTTCGTACGACCGGTTCCAGTGGAACAGATTCTGAAAAATATTCACGAGGGTAGTCGAGCCCATCAACCATCACCAATTGCGTTGCATCACGACGAAAATAAAACTGAAGCAACGAATGTAGCTAGTGATACTACAGGCAGTAGTAGTGACAAAAAAGTATACCATAAAGCAGCTAGTAAGAAATCGGAATCTGAAGAGCACGAGCAGGAGCATGATGACGAGGACTCGTCAGAGGAAAAGAAAGTTCAATGAGAATAGAACTTTCAATTAGTGAGACAGACTGTTGTGATACGAACCAACGTATTATGGTTGATGAAACTTTGTAGCAGAGAGCAGACCGACACGTTCAATAAATGAAAAACTATGTCTATAGTTCCACACATGGGCCTAACTGCAAATGAGAGCCCCTCTTAGTTTACTTTTTCTTTTGATAATTACGGAGTCGTTCCCGAAATCTTTGAAAAGTTATTCGAAGAGTATGACGTCAAATATAAAATAGATTCGGTAAATCGTGAAAGCAAAACTAACAAAGAAAAACTGTCATTTTCAGTTAGGACCTTTTGTCGTTGAACTATAGATATGTTGTTTTCACAAGCATCTTTTTTTAAATGAATTATTCTTTGCAATATTAAATTTATATTGTAAAAACTTAGGTGGGGTGTTTGGTAACAAGTGGCGATGTTTCTGTTCTATTATATACCTGATTTAGTTATTTCCTTTGGGACATTATTTGATTCTGTCGTTTCTTGATTTTTTTCGTAGGGAAATTAGTGAACTTACTTGTACACTGAAGTCTTTTTCTGCGAGTTTACGTACTGCATAAAAAACCGCATAACTCTGAAATTTCACATAATTTCCATTCCCGGTAAACTTTTATTCTCTTTTATACACATTCTGTCAAATTTTGACGCATATCGTACGATTAGTTTTTGTTTGGCGTCTATACAAAGAAGTTGAAAAATTTTCGTGTGGCGATTTTTATAATGGATGAAAATTTAGAACAACGGCTCGCCTTCGAAGCGCCATTCGGTCGATAGTTTTGCGGTTTCGACGTCATATTCATAGATCCACACCTCATCACCAGTTATGATGCATTCGATGAATGTGGGGTCACTATCTGCGTTGGAAATCATCTCTTTGGCCACATCAACACGACGCTGTTTTTGAATGAAATTTAGCTTTTTTGGCACCAGAGACGCGTTTCAAACCCAAAACATCAGTTAAAATGTGTTCGGCTGATCCATAAGAGATGTCCAACAACACAGCAATCTCTCTAATCGGTACAAAGCGATTTGCTTCGCCGATTCAATGTTTTCTTCAGTAACAGATGTTGTTGGGCGGCCAGGGATCTCATCATGATCCAAGCTTGTACGGCCACCTTTGAAGCGTTTATACCACTCGTATGCCTGTGTTTTTCCTAGACACGATTCACCAAAGGCCTTTTCTAACATTTTCAACGTTTCGGAACACTTAAATCCATTTGCAACACAAAAACAAACAAAAATGAACTAAATAAATGTTTATTCCTAATGTAATTTACAATAGCAAATCGCTTGATAAAAACAGTGTTTAGATTAACGATTGAATAAAGCCATACATACTAATATGATATTTGAAATGTATTAGGTTGAAAGTGCTATGTATTGTGGATGCTAATGTATATTGTCTTGTGAAATAAACATATTTATGAAAAAAAACCCTTCTTAATACACCTAGTGGTGTGATAATGCCTTTCTCTTTCTTCAAAACAGTCTCATAAAAACATATTTCAATTTTAAGATTTTTGGCATCAAAAAAAAATATTTCGATTTCGGAAATTTCATGTACTTCCCCCTATGGTGCTTTTTCAAGATCGAAAATTTTCAAACTTCAACCGCAGGGCACCCTTTACCCATGTTCGATTTAGCTAAAAATTTGCATGAGGACTATTTTCGAGGTGCTTAAACTTTTGAACAATAGCGCTTTACGAAATTAGAAGTGATCACAAAATATTGGCACCCTTATATACATTAGAGCGGTAAAAAACAACATGTTTTGTCGGTTACGTCACTTATACCATTATATCTCCGAAACCAAAAGTCACAGCCATTTGGTCTTCAAACTTGATCAATGGTCCGATAGTAATTTTCAAACGAGCATAGGTTTATTAAAATTGGTTCAGCCATCTTTGAGAAAATTGAGCGCATAAATATACAACATGTTTTGTCGGTTACGTAACTTATACAATCATATCTCCGGAACCAAAAACCACAGACATTTTATCTTTGAACTTGATCAATGGCCTAGCAGTCACTTTCAAACGAGTATAAGTTTGTGAAAATCGGTTCAACCATCTCTGAGAAAATTGAGCGCGTAAAAATACAACGCGTTTTGTCGGTTACGTCACTTATACAATCATATCTCCGGAACCAAAACTCTTCGAACTTGATCACTGGTCCGAGAGTAGCTTTCAAACGAGCATAAGTTTGTTAAAATCGGTTCAGCCATTTCTGAGAAAATTGAGCGCGTTAAAATATCTTCAAAAAGTGAACATATTCATGAATTATACACATACATTATGAGAACCTGAAGTATTGAGAAGTTTACAAGGGCTTGGTCCTAACGCCGCTAAAGTACTGAATGAAATTTGGTGTTTACTGACCTTTTCGAATCGTTGAAAAGTTTCATTTAGACTTGATGGCAAAAGTCGTTTCGGAACTGATTCACGTCCACTATTAGTTCTGATAGAAACGTAATCTCGTTGTCCTGTCATAGTTCTACTTATATAATCGTCGTTGAAGAACTGCATTTCTTCACGTTTTATATCGGGATCCAAAGGACGGCCACATCTTGTGTTAGGAGCAGCCAATACTCCTTGCTCTTCAACCAATTATTTTACCAGTGAGACCATGTATTTATTCATATTCAATTCTTTCGGTGCTTCCTTCACACCAACCCCAGTACACCGGTGACAGCCACCAACAACAATAAAGCATCCCCCTCAACGAAACCATCAGTATCCCATATAGAACAAAGTATACTTGCTGCAGTTAACAACCAACCCAACGCCTGTCAAATAAGTAACGATTGTTCCGCCACTAACAGTGATTCCGAACCAATGGACGGGAGCGTGAATAGCGAACCACTGCTCTCCCTTCATTCGGTAGATAACAGCGAAAGCGTCTATCCTCCAAAGAAAAAATTACTACAAGATCCAGCGAAAAAAAAAATAAATATTTTTTTATTGTAAAACGGCCGCGTTGAGCTTAAGTGTAAAAGAGCCGAATAAAAAAAACTAGTGATTTTTAAAAACCAGCGATTTTTCTTCCATTTGTTTTCTAAATATCTCAAAAACAGCTACTCGCATCGTCTTGATGTCTAAGAACAAGTTTTTCAAAATTTCAAGAATATTATTAAAATAATAAATTTGGCGATAGAGAGCAGCCAGACTAATTTCAAAAAGGGCGTATTCTCAAGAAATATCCATTCGGAAGATTTTTTTTTCATTGTATATTTTTTTAGAAAGTCCAACTGATTACCTACAAATCTTTTTCCTAGGCATATTTTTTGTAGAAGCTATAGATTTCTAGTTATAATTGCTTAAAAATAATATGGCTAAACGCGTACGTCCTTTTCAAAAATTAGTCTTGAGTGAAAAAAACTCTAGACCAGTGAAAAATACTTCACTCGCTAAAAAAAACACACATTCAAAGTTTCATGCAAATCGAAGGGGGTCGTGCCAACAATCAGCCGATTCCGCATGGAATTGCTTTATGTCGACACACCAGTTTTTGGTTCCAAAAGTACCAACAAAAGTAATCAAATGTGACAAAATGGAGCTCACAGCTCTTTCTGACATATGCTTGAATAGATTTTCACTAACTTAAATTGAAATGTGGTATATCAATCTAGCAGATGCAACAAAAAATCTTCGAAAATCTTTTCTAAACTTTTTGTCTTTCTCATATAGAAAGGCTGTGCAATCACACTTAAACCGAGGCAAAGTTCCCGAATTTCATTGTGATATGCACCAAATAAAGTGAAAATAATGTCACTCACTTTTCTCGGAGATGGCTCAACCGATTTTCACCATCTTAGATTTAACTGAAATGTCTTAAGATGCCATAATAATATCTCAATTTTTATTCGATCAAACCTCTGGTTCCGGAGGAAGGGTGCTTAGTGTAAAAATATTAATTTCAAGAGTAATTTTTCATAAGCTACCTCTTTATATTGGCTAGTGAATTTCTCTAAATTGCAGATCATCAGAGTTAGTAACCAAGTAAACCATATTAACATATCATGTTTATTGTATAAGTGCGCAGTTCTACTCTTTTGGCAAAATGTGAGAGCTGGATATCTTGTTAATAATTGTAGTATTTCGTGGAATTTCTGCTGTAATATATAGGAGAAAATAAATAATATACGAAAGTATTCACATCACTAAGTGTTTTAATCCACTTATAATTTCTTATAATCATATAAGAAGTAATGACTGTTTAATAGATACATGTAGATTCAATGAAGTGTATTGCTCATGTGTACGTATATTAATATCCTACCTGCACAAAACATAGTTGCTAAAGTGGCATCAATCACGGTTCCGTTTTTTTTAAGAAAATCTCTGCAAAAAATAAGTGTTTACATTAAAAAACATGCTTTTAACACACACACACACACACACACACACACACACACACACATATGTATATATAATATATATATATATATATATATATATATATATATATATATATATATATATATATATATATATATATATATATATATATATATATATATATATATATATATATATATATATATATATATATATATATATATATATATATATATATATGTGTGTGTGTGTGTGTGTTTTCTGATACTAACTGGTTTTAGGATACTTTTTTCATAAAATACATTATATCATGAATTACACTCAAATTATGGGAAGAGAACCTTCTGCAAATTTGTTTGAAATAACTTTCTGTGCAACTTTGTCGAAGTTACTTAGTCCTGTTTTGACCCCGAGCTAAATTTATATTTTTATCTCACTTTTAGGGGGATTATTCACATTAATCAAATTTTCCAAAAGATGGCGCCTATTATTCTAAACTACTTTGCTGAGGATACTGTACCTAGAAAACCCCGTTTTTAATGAGTTATCAATTAAGCACCTAAAATTGGGCTTTTGATCCACTGTGCATTGGAATAATGATGAAGCAACAATTCATCCACTTAATACAGGCCCGTGCACAGGGGGGGGGGAGGGTTTGGGGTTTTTAACCTTCCCCATGAAGATTTTTTTTTAAGTTAAGATTCATGAACAATGGAGTACTTATTATATTAAAGTGCAAATAACTTGACAATTCATACTACGTTTGTTGAATTTTTTTTACAGTTTCAATATTGTGGATGACGCAACTTTCTTTTTCAAATTTTGGCGCCTTTCCCACTTTCTGTCAAGTGTTACTGGAAATGCAGTCATCGATGTTACGCATTTGTATAGTGCGTGCCCGAAGTACCGACTACCAGCTCTCAATAACGCGCATCTTTTCTCTAGAGTAAAGTCCAATACTTACATGCAGGGGAACTATTTCCTTTATCGTTTTCGCTAAAAAATGTTCGACAAAATTGCCCCCCCCCCTTCAATGTTTTCTGCGCACGAGCCTGTCAGAATTCGTTTTACATTGTCAATATAGTGGACACCCACCTCTCCCCTTGAAACACCCCCCCCCCCCCCCCCCTGAATGATTCTGCGCACGGGCCTGACTTAATATATATTATAATTCATCAGACACGATTTAAAACTTAAGTTTCGTTATTATATCAGAAGTCTTCAATGACACAATTGCTGTGCAAGTTTTCATTGCCAATTTTATAAAGTTTGTAAAACAACGAATGAATATAAAAAAGGCTATTTTTTGTATCGGACCTGCCCCAGCTTCTTAATATAAAAATAGAAAAAATTTCGCGAACGTCTGTAAATTTGAAACGAAATACAACATTGATTCGGAGTGGCATTTCTTCACAACCTTGCACTGTTAGTGACTATGTGATGCAATCGTTGGAACAGTGAAACGAATGGCAACAAGAGCTAGCTTGACAAGAAAACATGATCATCCAATAACAAATGCGAAAGCTTTATACGATTGGGCTTCTAAAAAGAATCAAGATAATTTCACAACAATCTCGTTTGATTAAGGACTATTCACACATTTCAGTTCCGTGACGGTTCAGTGAAAGTGCCTTCAGTGCGCCGTCCGTGTTCTTTTTTATCGGTACCCTTCCGTTCCGTTTCCGTGCTGTTTCCGTTCCGGCACAGCCAATGCAATGACATACCGATTTCAGTGAAAATGAAAAATATCGGTGACGACGAATTTGAGTTTGCCGGACGGACGCAACACTGACGGCGAGCTGCACTGAAACGGCACTGTGCTGGATAGGTGTGAATGCGCGCATAGAAATCGAATGAAATAATATCAGTATCCGTGCACGGTGTTGTGCCGGCACTGAACCAGACCGGATACGTGTGAATAGTCCTTTATACGTCACAAAAGGAATATGACGATAGAGCTGTAGAAGCGAAAGATATTTATCAACAAACAAAAATGATTCAAGGTACACAATAATATCATTGCTTCATTTCAGTACAGAAAATAAAATTGCCGCGAAATTTTTTTCATCAGATATAGAAATGGGCTATCATAATATAAATAAATCTACAAAAAATAATCGCTAAAAAAAAGCTTAATTAAGTTAAAGTATATTATTATTAAGATGTAAAGCAAAGCCTTGGTATTACATTCCTGTAGTGGAATTTGACCTTCTGTTTCAACAAACTTCGCTGCCGATTCAGAGTGTACAGAACCAGTGCATGGCTGGTGCTACGATTCTACTGACACTACGAATCCTTCCAGGTGGGGGCTCGAACATAGGACAACTGATTTGTAAGACCAGCGCCCTATGTATTGAACCGCCAACCCGGGACGATTATTAAGATGTTCAAACCATAAAAACTGTAATATGTATTGGTGCCGATGGGAAATAATAAAGTTTTTTTTTTGAAAAATGATGATTGTCTTTTAATTTTTCTCAAATTATATCTTCAATACTATACTTGGCAACTTTAATACAATCCGCCTTGGCATTGCTTATGGAAAAGCGCACCTAATTTATTAAAATTGTGAATTTTTATAAACGTGCGATTTTGTTTTCAAAAAATCTCGAAAACAGCTACTTACATCGTCTTGATGTCAAAGAATAATTTATTCAAAATTTCAAGAGCATTACAAATTTGGCGATGGAGAACTCAGACTAATTTGAGAAAAAGGTATATATGAAATATTAATTTTCTCCTTTTAGTTCTTCATATATATTTTGAAATTGACTGAATTTAGAAAGTAGCTTCCCATGAGCTTTTTCATTGAACATAGTTTGGAAAATAATATTTCATTGCTCAGAAACATTTATTCCTATAAAAACATCGTTTTTCGAGAATTGTTAAATTTTTGTTAAGTTAAGTGTAAAGTTTTTCCTCGGGAAACTTTTTTATATATCATCTCTCCAACTTTCTAAAACATTTTCTTGTAACTTGACGTTTTTGTGATAACAAATTTTAATAAATCAGGGTAAAATAACTGAGAATTTTGAAAAAGAAAATGAGAATTTTGAAATGAGTCAAATGGTATATAACACTATGGCTCTCCGAGGCTCCGTTCGATAGTCGGGTTTTCCAGCAATTCTAATACCTTTCTGTTGAGAAAACCAAAAAATATTTAAAATAGCAGTCCGATCAGTAATATCTGCGAAAAATATGTTGCATTTTTCTTGAAATTTTTTCATGTTTTCGATAGTTTACAAATTTATTACATTGGTAAAATCATGCATTGATAATAAAATAAAGCAGTTTACAAGCCATGGGTAAACATTTTCCATAAAGTACCTAATAGATGTAAAATTTGATCCGCAAAAGCTTTAAACCGCGCATATATTCGAAGGCTCGCCAGAAAAAAAAACAGCAAATTTATGATTTGTTTGCAGATCACCTTTAGATTTGAAAATAAATTTGTTGGAAATCTGTTAAACTTTTTTCAATGTGTTCGAACGGTTGATTCGCAACATTAAACTGACGAATCGAAACCACAGCCTTTCGTCTTTTCGTCCGTAAACGGGAACGGGACTTTTCGTTCGTTCGAATGATGTTCGAATACACGTATCGTTTGATGCTAAACTGGGATACATTCTAGCGTTTCGCATATGGTTAATCACAAGAATTGGACTGATGTTCGAAGGCAACAGAAAAATTACTTCTAAGGTACGAGAAACCGATTATTGGTCTGTGGTGTATACATGGCTGTTATATTTATTATTTTTAGATAGTTTTTCGCACGGAATGTTTAAAAAGTTTATTATCGAATCCGATGTAAAATGAATCTAGGCTATTTTTGATTATGATTGTGATTGGTAATTGTCACCCGAAATTAAGTGGAGACAGAACAGAAGCAAGTAAATATCGTAACAAAACATGGGTTCTATTTTGCATTGCCTTGGAACATAATAAAATAGCACAATTCTGTGTTTAGTTTTAGTTTTGCGGAATTCATGGAGTTGTACAGATTTAATACATATATCTGTACAACTCCATGAATTCCGCATGGACGTATACAAAACAGTACATTACAGATACTTGGCAACTCTGTTGGTAAATGAAAAAAAAAACAGTCTATCAGAGATGCCATTTATACAGATTTATCTGTTTTAAGATTTTCACATGCACATACAGACTTAATACAGAGTACAGATTTATACAGATTTACTAAAATTAATACAGATTCACAAAAAGTAAGGAATAAAATAATCAAACTTTTCCGTATGAGCTATTAATTATATGATTGTAGTGATGAGGTTAATTTTATTAACCAACGGACAAATCACAAATTAAAATGAAAATATTTTGTGCAAATATTTTATAATGAACCAAGTAATTGTCGTTCGAGAAACATCGATACTAAACAGGTCACTAAACGGATTATTCCGGGACGAAAGGAATACAACACAAGTCGACCGGGGACTTTTCGGATTCCACATGCGCGGTAGAATAAAACACCGATTGTATACTTTTTGCGTCTGCTTTATACGAGTGTAACTATGGGTATGAAGAACGTAAGAAAAGACAAAACTGTTGGAGGATAACAACTGCAATTATCATACCCTACATTTACCGTGTACTGTGATGTGCACACCTTCTACCGATCTACCGTATTGAAGCTGTCAAGAGAAAAACTAAATAAATTTACTTCTGTTATTCGTTCCATTAAACACACACGTGTTTTTCTTTTGCTCTGCTGAGAGGTTATGGGCCCAGCAAAATAACGTGAAGAAGTTTTTTTAAAAAAAAAAAAGTCAAAATTTTTTCCTGCGGAATGGAGGATGAGGCAAAATCCCTCCGGATAAAACCTTTCGACGGGACCGGATTCAACAATTGGAGCTTCCGGGTACAGGCGTACCTGTTGCAGTTGGAGATTCGGCATTGCATCGAGAAGGAGGCGGAGGAGGAGCCCTTCTGGGTGATTCCGGATGCAGACAGCGCTGAGACGAAAGCTGCGAAGACAGTTCAGCGTGCAAATCGTGTGCGGCAAGACAACAAATGTCGATCCGTGCTGATCCAGACAATCGCAGACAGTCATCTGGAGTATGTGAAGGACAAAAACAGTCCGAAGCAGATCTGGGATGCTCTTCACAACATCTTCGAGAAAAAAAGCATCACGAGTCGGTTCCTGTTGAAAAAGCAGCTGCTTTCGATGCGGTACAACGAAAATGAGCCGCTGCAGGATCACTTTCTTCGTTTCGACCGGCTGGTACGTGAAGTTAAAGGAGCCGGAGCACGATTGGAAGAAGAAGATGTGATATGTCATCTGATGCTGACGATGCCGGAATCGTACGACGCGGTTACGTCGGCCATGGAAGCAGTATCGGAACGACTGACCATGGATTTGGTACGACGAAATTATCTGGACGTTGAAGCAAAACGCAGGGGACAGCGAGCTGAAGCGGAATCGGAAGGAGCTGCCTTTTCTGGGAAATCTGGTGCGCCAGGTAAACTGAAATGTTTCAGCTGTGGCGGTGTCGGACACAAAAAGTTCCAGTGTCCCAAGTTGAAGGATAAGAAGGGACAAGAACGAGAATCTGCGGACAAGGGAGAGAAGGCGAATGTCGGCACTAAAGCTGTTTCGTTCGTTGCGACGGATGTTCGAGGGATAGCGGCTGTGAGTTCCAGAGAGGAATCTAAATGGTATCTGGATAGCGGCGCTTCCGAACATATGTCGAACGATAAGTCGTTGTTCCAGAGGCTTGAAAAGCTACGTGACCCGGTAGTGATTCAAACAGCAAAAAGTGGCACCAACTTGCTGGCACGATACAAAGGGAGAGTCGTTGCGTACACCATAGTCGAAGGGGAACAGATCCAGATAATCATGAACGACGTTCTGTTGATACCAGAGTTGTCGTTAAACCTGGTATCGCTCAGACGGCTGGAAAGTACCGGAAAGAAGATTGTGTTCTTGAACGATAACGTAACTGTAGAGGCTGATGGCGAGATTGTGGCAACTGGTAAACAATCTAGCAGGCTCTATGCGATGGATTTTCGGTTCAACCAGGGCGAGCCGGATGGAAAAGTGTTGGTGACTGGCAGAGTCAACCGTGAACTGATGCTGTGGCACCACAGATTTGGTCACTTGGGGAACGACAATCTCCTCAAGCTTATGAAGAAGGACTTGGTTGACGGTTTGGAGATGGATGGCACAAAGGTAAACAAACGAGAGAACCGTTCCGGAGCCATGGGGAGAAGCGTGCTAGTCGTCCATTGGAAATTGTGCACAGTGACGTATGCGGACCTGTTACCCCTGTAGCATGGGATGGCAGTTCATACTTCGTTACGTTCACGGATGATTTCACACATGTAGCTGTTATCTATCTGATGAAGTCCAAAGACGAGGTGCTTGAACGGTTCATGGAGTACGAGGCCATGTCGACAGTTCATTTCGGCAAGCGGATTTCGCGCCTTCGGTGCGACAACGGAGGCGAGTATACAGGTAAAGTGATGAAAAACTTTTGCAAGAAACGCGGTATCCAGTTGGAGTGTACCGTCCCCTATACACCGGAACAAAACGGGGTGAGTGAACGTTTAAATCGTACTGTAGTAGAAAAAGTGCGTTCTATGCTTGAAGCTAGCGGTGTTTCGAAACGACTGTGGGGCGAAGCGGTTTACACTAGTGCGTATGTGTTGAACCGGAGTCCGAGCGTCGCGGTCGAAGGTGACATTACTCCGTATGAAGCTTGGAGCAGGAACAAACCGAATGTATCCAAGTTGCGCGTGTTCGGTAGTGACTGTTACGTTCATGTCCCTAAGCAATTGCGTAAGAAACTAGACCCGAAGACTGAAAAGGTGAAGTTTGTTGGGTACGCTCCGAATGGGTATCGCGTGTGGAACGGTAAAAAGGTATTCATCGCGCGCGATGTAATCTTTAACGAAAACGAACTAGTGTTTCGACCGTGCGTTGAGGAAAACGAAAGGAATGAAAGTGATACAGTTGTAATCGAAGAGCGCATGTCGAAACCGATCGAAGAGTTAACGGTAAACGAAGTGGTACCGGACAATCACGGTTCGGAAGATGAATTCTTTTCGCAAGAAGAATCGGAAGACTTGGCTGATAGTGAAGAAAGTGCAGAACCGAGACGAAGTGAGAGGGAAAAAGTGCGGCCGATCTGGCAAAAGGATTACGACATGAATGTATCGGCGTTTGCTCTCAGTGCCGAACAATTTGTCGACGCGATACCATCCGATGTTAACGAGCTGAGAAAGCGGGAAGATTGGCCATTGTGGAAGCAGGCGATTCACGAGGAGCTTGATTCACTAGAAAGGAACGACACCTGGAGTTTGGTAGAGCTGCCCACTGGAAAGAAAATCGTCGATAGTAAATGGGTGTTCAAAATCAAGCGGAATAGTGATGGGTCGATTGATAAGTACAAAGCAAGGTTGGTGACTCGCGGGTTCACGCAGCGGCAGGGGTTTGACTTTGTCGAGACCTACTCACCGGTGGTCAAAATGGCCACGGTACGGATTCTTCTAGCGCTCGCAAATCAGGAAGGTTGGCATGTTCACCAAATGGACGTCAAAAGTGCGTTCTTGAACGGTTCATTGGACGAGGAAATCTACATGCGACCGCCACCTGGCTTTGAGGCGGGAAATAAACGAGTCTGTCGGTTGAACAAAGCCATTTACGGATTGAAGCAGTCGTCCAGGAACTGGAATCACAGACTAACAGACAGGACACTCAAATTAGATTCTTCAATCATTTTAACGGTCATTTCGAATATTCCTTTATTTGGGACAGTACTCACATGTGTCATGATGGCGCCACGTTACCCTATCAAAAATATCCAGCCTGTCATCTAGACTGTGTTTATTTTTTTATTTACCAACAGAGTTGCCATTTATACAGAATAATCTATAATGTACAAATTTGTATACGTCCTCGCGAATTTTAAGCACTACAAAATTGTGCTACTTCATCAAAATTATACAAATTATAAAAATCATCTGTGTCAATCTCTAACGCATCGGTTTAATCTGTAAATACTGACAAATTTATTTTTCAATGCATGAATTAATACTATAGCATACCATTTCGTTTTATCAATGCAATTCCAAAAAGTTTAAGCATGGGTAGAAAGTGTGAATTTGACTGGTGCTACAATAACGTGGAATACAATCCAGAGAAAACTTTTCATTTTTTCCCAAAGGAATACGGATTGTATGACAGCCTCTATCTGTTTATTTTTTAATCTAAGAAATAAACCCGATTTGTCCGCAGATGTGCTTTATGGGTGCAGTTATGCTGTTCAGAAGAACTTCACAGCGAATTTTCGAGAAAGGGCATTGCTGCAGTTCGTCAACGCCGAATTTGCTCTGACCACTTTCATCCAGAGGCGTATGAGAATATTTCAAATTCAAGAAAACGGTAAGACCTTAGGCACAGCCTGTGCGAAGGGTATATTATTATTGAAAAGTGTGTTTACTTATTTTTCTTCATCCACCAAATTAATAGCCTTCGTCCGAATGTCGTTCCGGCTATTGGCGACAACTTTTTTGAACTCTTTGTTCTCGATAGCGAAATCGATACAGTTTCTCGTGGTGGGTACGGAAGCTTAGATTGTACAAATGAGTATATTGAACAGTCCTCTGTCAGCTGGAAGTATGATGATCCCACATTCCATTCCGACAAAAAGTACAACTTTAAGTTTGTATCGCTTGCTGCCTTCGATTCATATAATGACATTACTGACTACCAAATCACATACAAACGTTTGTATGAAGCAGAAAAGCTTGAAAAATTGCACCTTCAAAGTGAGAACCAAATTCTTAAACAAAAATTAAAAGCATCAGAAAACAAAAGCAATTGGAAGTTACATTCAAATATGGCCAAAAGGAAGAAAATCATTTCTTTGAGGAAGGCTCTAAACTTAGAAAGACAGTCTAACGCATATTCAAAAAGACTTACCAATACTTTGAAAAGCAACAAAGTTATGTACAACTCACTCAAAAACGCAGTGAAAAAGCCAAGAGGTCGTAGGTACGATAAAGAGACAAAAAAATTTGCCCAGGAGACCTATCTGGCTGGGCCATCAGCATATAGATCGATTCAAAAATCCAATGTTCTGACATTACCTAACAAAAAGACCTTGGCTAGGTATAATGCAGATGTCCAGATAACACCTGGTATCAATTACAAAATTTTGAACAAACTAGAACGAAAAACACGGAGCTTTTCGGCACATGAAAAGGCAGTAATTATTGCAATTGACGGAATGTCAATTAAGGCAGAATTGACGTATAACGCACGAACCGACGTTTTCATGGGTTTCCCCTCTGATGGTAAGCCAAAGAAGCTAGAAAAAAATAATCCAAAAATTTTGGCTACTGAAGCAATCGCTGTAATGGTGTGCGGTGTGAGTACATTGGCGATGGAACATTGGAACATAAAAAAAACTCAAAATAAACACCATCGTTTTAAGCAGGTTTCAATTTTTGTTCAATTTGTGCAAAATGTCTATATGAGAGATCGGCAATATCATTACCAGAGTATTATTTCACTTTATTTAAATATGCAAAGTGCAAATGGGTTCTTGTACGAGGACCAGTAATGCCATTGATTGCTAGTGATTCCACTATTAATGATAGTGTAAGGGCAGTAAAAAAGAAAAACACAATTGTGATTACCAAGGATGTAAGAGCTGTTATTAGAATCCTCTACACGAGAATTCGGTAATATCATTACTAAGTATATGAAGATTTCGTCATTATTACCCTTACACTCTTACTTGCTAGTAATTACATTACTGGCCTCACATGTCCTCTATATAATACCTCGTAATGACATTAGCGTAATCTTATGCAAAAGTTCCTAATACCTTATTAATTCGATACTTTAAAACTGGTCAGTTATTTTAAAAACGATATCTACATCACTCTTCAGGCAATGCCTTCTGCCACATGATAATATTTGAATATCGAGTTAAATAAAGTATGAGAAGCATTTGCATTTTGAAATTATTTTGAGACTTATATTTATATATACATATCCTTAAGGCAATAGGTTACGTACTGGCACACCACACACTTGGAAGTAAAGCGCAATTTAAACTAGTTACAGAAGCAGTCAGATCACTCAAACAACGGGGTTTGGAACCAGTAGCTTTGGTTATGGATCAATGTTCAACGAACATTAAGATGGCCAGTGAGTCCGGCGTTACGCAAAAAATACCGTTATTGCAAATCGAAAATACTTCTCTTGCTTTATTCTATGATAGCCCTCACCTTATAAAAAATGCTAGAAATAATTTATATAAACACAACGCGGTATTTGAGAAAAAGATTGCCAGTTTTTACGACATACGAACTTTGTATCATATTGATTACACGTCGGTACCAAGGCTAGTTCCGAAATTAATTGAACGTTATGTGTATCAGAAACCATATACATCCATGAATGTGGCCCAAGCAACACGCACATTGAGTACTTCGGTATCAAAGGGATTACAATATTATATTAAGTCTGGGGAAATGCCTGAACGCGCGGATGGTACCGCAAGATACGCCGAATTCTTCGACATATTATTTGACATATTCAATTCTAGAAGCACCCAAGAAACTGGCTCAAAAGTATATCATAGAGCATGCGTAACGCTCGGATATTTGTTTTCTCGAAATACAGTACATTTTACAGAAAAAACAAAAAATACAGTACATCGGCTTTAAAAAAACAGTACGTTTTACAGTACACATTCTATATAAAAATGATGAATAAAACAAAAGAAAACTATTATCAGATGATACTTATTTATCATCTCGATGTTTTTTTATTTCTCAGTGGAAATAAAATAAAAATATTTTAGTCAAATCAAAAATAACAAATTATACGAATCATGAAAAAATCATCAATTGTAATACATTTGTATCGTTTCAATCGCCTTCGATTTCGATCTTTCTGCAGTTGTCGTCTCGTATATTTCTTTTCATGAAATTTGACGAAGCAGTCCATGTTTTGTTTTGAGGTAATTGTAGAATTCAACGCATTCGTACTTTAAATTGCACTTCACAATCAGTATCGCTTCCAGTGTATCCACTTCCAAGCACGTCTTATCTGTGGTCCAAATTTTATTAACTGCAGAAAATGTGCGTTCCACTGATGCTGATGTTCCTGGTAAGCATAAAATATACTCAACTATTATAGCAATGTCTTTGTATTCGCAATCTGCACGTTTAAGATGTTTGAATATTTCCACCCAGCAATTAAAACGTTGCCATTTCTCCATCAGGTATTATTTTTATTTTATTACCACGGAACATAAACTATTTTCGGTATACCAAAATTCGAAGCGTCAAAGGAATAAAATTATGTATTTTTTTTTTGAAAAAAAAACAGTACTTTTGAAAGGCAAAATACAGTACAAAGAAAAATACAGTACATTTTAGAGTGAAAAACAGTACGCAGTATTTGGGTCCAAAATACAGTACAATACTGTAAAATACAGTACGGATCCGAGCCTTAAGCATGCGGCATAAGTACGCGTTTTTAACCTCTATATACTTTTTAGCCGTATCAAACAGCAATTAGAGATGAATCATTCCATTGGGACTTTTTGGATACCGCCGTAAAGACCTTGCAAAATTTGTACTTCGTACCACCAACTTGTTACGATTTGGAGAAGGTATTAATGATACATCACGCATAGAATTGATTGATATTTATATTTCAACTTCAGGTCCACGATGAAGTTAAAATGCTTACAACATGCCAGCGCAAGCCAGTTTTCATAAGTGGACTGATAAGCAACATATATGCTTTGCGATGGCTTTGGTATAATTTGAAAAATAATTTCAAATTTGAATATCTATGTACAAATCATCTCACCCAGGACCCACTAGAGAACAATTTCTCTGAAATTCGCAGAAGATGTGGAAGCAATGATGTTCCTACAGCATATCAATTTGGCACAGCATTCAAATATGCTGCAATAGCAGCTAATGCGAAATTGGCTGAAGGTGCCAACTGTGAAAAGGACAATGCTTTACCTATTCTCGACGATCATGATCTTTTGTGTGATGCAATCCCTAGTAGTTCTGAAATGTGTTCATATAAATTTGAAGCACTGAAATCAACAAATCAAACTGAATACACCCACAATGAGATGAATGCACTCATGTACATTTTAGGGGCCTCGGCATTGAAGCTCCATCATAAACGTTGCCGAAAAAAATTGCTATTGAATCGTGACGAAATGAAGCAGAGCTGCAACACGGTGTACAATTTCTGCCTACTAAAAAGTGCCCAATGCTATCCAGGCACCATCCTTTTTGACATTGGATTAAACGCCTTTACTGCCTACAAACAACGGTTCCTAAAATATTTGTTCCAAAATCGTAAATATGTTAAACGTAGACTCTCAGAGCACGTTCCATACGAGCAGTTCGAAGCATACGTATGCTTAAGTTGTTTCAAAATAATTATAGATAAGGTTTTTAATACTCTAATATCTAGCTATTTAAAGCAATTAAAGGAAAAAAACCTCTAAGGAAGCAACTTGTATACAAAAAACGAAATCGTAAGGCAAAAAGAATGAATCTTTAGATGTTGAAGCAGATATAAAGACGTCGAAGCAAATACAAATAATAATACCCCTAGGTCCCATACAAATGGATCTGTTTTTCTTGGTTCAGCAAATAAACTAGTTAGCCTAGCCCAATCGTCTATTTCGTCGTGAGTGTTTCAAAATGCCGAAAAAGAAATGAATTGGCAACGCAACATCAAAGTTGCTATGAAACGAGGCTTGTTTGTTTGTTGTTTTGAAATGTCGACACCGTTTTCCATTCATCAGTGCCTCTTCTGATTTGAACTAAATTTTACATAGTCAGTCTATCCGCGGTTGGCGGATGTTTCAATCGGATACAAAGCTATTGACAGTGCTATGCAAGATTCACTACAGGTTACCTTCATTATGAAATTCAATTCGAGCATTCACCTGGAATCAAGTACAGTCACAGATTCAAACCAAACGAATTATGGAAATCGACTCTAAAATGTCGGCAGGTTTTTCCGAATGACTGGGGACTTAAAAGTCAGGTTGATAATTTCACCCATGATGATGATGCTAATCCATGATTTTTCATTTTCAATGAAATGGATCAGACTAACCAGATTTTGCATTGGAGTTAGATAGTTGTGGTTGGTGAACCGGAAAGTAAACCCCACCCATCCTAAACACTAACTGATTCCTATGCGTCTTATGCAATATTATTTTAAGAAATCGTAAAGCTGACTTGAAAGATTTCTAGGTGCAATGAGAACGATATTAGTATGACTTTTTTTGTTGTTTACCTACTGTTTCGCTAAGAGGCAATAGAATTTGTAGAAGCGATCTCCTTCTACAAGAATATGAACAGGCCATCGATAACCTAAACCAGAAGTTGACAAATAATAGTTTCGGCAAACTGTAATCGGTGATACGATGCTTAATTTTTTTTAAATGCAAAACAAAAAAGTTAAAGACGATTGAGTATGCCTATGAGACCCGCTTTCGTTACTTTCGAATTGCCATCAGGATTGAAGTGGTTTCTATGACCAAGTACAAGACCCAATTCAATCTTATTTTTCGAATCTCTTGACTTGGTTTCAATAGCTATAAAACAATCAGGTTGGACCTGACCGAGTTTATGATCGTAGCCCTCTTCATATGAAGCAGCTGTTTGACAAAGACCCTTTTAAAAACAGACACGATCAGTAGCTCAATTGACCATTAGATACTGTATATTTTGATTCGATCAGAAGCGAGAAATAATTCTTGTTGAGCCGATTGAAATAGCATTCCAAAATTTGTCGGATATTAAAAGCTTCGGAAGAACGACGTCTATTTAATCCAGTTTGAGTTTATTTTGTAAAATGCTTAAATATGTTTTCGCAGCGTTTCGTCTCATACTCCGCAATGTTGTAGTTTAATTTCTTTCTGTGCGACGATAAACTCAAGATTTTATTCGGCTCTATGAATTCTTTTTTTTTCGGTACTTAGGGCGTGTGTGGCATGGCAATTCAATAATATGTTGTTAAAAATGTCTGTGTGCTTAGAATTATCCGGTAAACATATTTCTTTGCGGTATTTTACAATTTCTAGCATAAACTAAGCACTGTCTAAAATCCGACGAATATGAAAAAGCTCGATCTTAAATCTTCCATTAATTTTCTGCAATAAATTCATAATTCTACGATACGATAATATGGTTAATTCACTAATGAAAACTTACCGAATCATGATTTCTTTTATTCGTACAAGTCAAATCAGTAAACAGTTTCGCCGACGACACGACCTGCCACTCGTCTATCAAAACTGTATCGGAAATTTAACTACCCCTCAGTAACTGGAAATGTCAAATCGAAAACGCTAGTGAATTTTTGTAAACTGGCAGCACAAATTGATATATTTATTGATTTTGAATAACAGTCACCATAACCTTGGTTACTGCGTATCGAAGGCAAGTTGAATGTAAACAAAATAAATTTCAGATCGGTTATTATATTACCGAACATTTTAATGGATTTACCTGCCTCGAGCGTATTGTAAAAATTGAAGAGTATGAGTTATGTCTTTTATAAAGCCGAGTTCAAAATTCAGGTCTTATGGACATTGGGATGCATAACTCACTGCTGACTTGAAACCGTTGTGTGATAACAGCTCAGCGCAAACCAACGAGGAAGACATGGAAATGACCGACAACGAGCTGAGCGAGGCTAGTGCTCTACGGTACCTGCATAACGTACGGTAAAATGATTTCTTTATGGAATTCCACTAGTAATCCTCGAATAGTGGCCAACAAGGTAAAATAATGTTTCGACTGCTGCGCAATCAATCGACACAAAACAATTTTGACACCGGCATATTACACCGAATCCTACTGCCCAGAAAAGCTAGCAGTTGAAGTGTACGGATGAATCGCTGGAAGCAGATCATTGTCCTCGTTCGTTGGTTTCATCCATAGTTTCGATTAAATTCCGAAAATCGAGTTCATTTAAATGCATTTCTGCTTAATTTGGACAAAGTTTAACACTAATAGAACTATTCCACCGCTTTCAAAACATGTTTATTTGTTTTGGGGTTCCTTGGTAACTAGTCCATAGCAACTTAAACAGTGTTGCTCGAGAAGATTATTTTTATCATTTACAAGGGGTCGCTAGATTTGTGGTAACTGACGGTTAATCGTTAGCGAACAGTTTTATTGCTGATTTTTCTTCGGAGTGTCTGGTCGTGTCGTCGGTTTCGCCGTAAACTGTTGCCTTCAAGAATCGCCGAAAAAATTAAATGTATTATCAACGTAATCCCATAACGTATTGTGACGATTAATTTTCAAATAAACAAAGTCTGATGAAATCAGGCATCCCTGCAAGCAGCTGATCTGTGTTGACAAACGGGGGGAAACCAACTAGTAAAAAACAGCTTGCATAACACAAGGGGTGTGCCGATAGTAAATAGTTCGCGCAGTTCAATATAGACGGAGCTAGTGTCTCACGAAAAATAATTTTTTAGAAGAATTTACACATAGTGTCATGTCTGTTAGTCTGTGCTGGAATCTTCGTTTCCATGAATTCATCGATAAGCTTGGATTTCGACGAAGTGAGCAGGATACCTGTTTCTATTTCTACAATAGTAATGGCGTGGTCATCTACGTTCTGATTTATGTGGATGATGTCCTGATTGCGAGCAGCTCGTTGAAGGCGATTCAGGATTTGAAAAGAAAGTTTGCAGCCGAGTTCGAGATGAAGGATTTGGAGGAGATACAGAACTTCCCCGGCTTGAACGTTCAGCGCAACCGTGAGGCAGGACTAATGACGATCAACCAAAAGGCGTACACCGCAGCAGTTCTCGAGCGATTCGGGATGAGTGACTGTAAGCCGTCGTTGGTGCCCATGGATCCCCGTTTACGTCTTGAGAAAGCTGAGAACTCGAAGCGTCCAACGGACAAACCGTATCGTGAATTGGTCGGATGCTTGATGTATCTAACAGTTACGTCTCGTCCGGATATCTGTGCGGCGGTGAACTACTTTGCTGGGTTTCAATGTTGCGCATCTGAGGCACAGACTAACAGACATGACAGTATGAGTAAATTCTAATAAAAATTATTTTTCGTGATGCACTAGTTCCACCTATATTGTACTGCGCGAACTATTTACTATCTGTACACCCCTTGTGTTATGTAAAAGTTTTTTTACTAGTTGGTTTCCCCTCGTTTGTCAACACCGATCAGCTGCTTGCAGGGATGCCTGATTTCATCAAAATATTTGAAAATGAATCGTCACAATGATTTATTGGATTACGTTGATAATATATTTAACTTTTTCTTGATGTTGGAGGGTAACCATTTATTCGACTCAAATTTGTTCATCTAGACTATTTTTTATTGTGTTGGTAGTTTTCACCCGAAATTAAGTGGCGGCAGACCAGAAGCAAGTAAATATTGTAACAAAACGGGTTCGATTTTTTATTGAGTTGGAGGATGAGAAGTAGGCGCAATTATGTATATAGTTTAGGCAATATCAAAGATAAACTCAAGATAGAGTAGTCTGCGATTTCTTAGGTATCATTTGAATAGGACCCCTCGATGAGCTCGGTTCACTGTCAATTTGAGTATTTTGAAACAAAACAACAAGTGTCTGATCACTAGATGCGTCGTAACTATGACAATGATTGTTTATGTTTGGAAAAATATCAAGTTACAGTATGAACGATATTGAGAAATTTCGCTTTATATCAGTGATTCTTAGAATAAGAAAGTGAAAACTACTTAGAACCATTGTCTAGAATTTATTTAGTTTGTTATAGCCTCATCCCATGAAGCATCAGTTGTGGCAAGAAATCATTATATGCTGAATGTAAACATATGTGTGCTTCCTTTCTAACTTGCATTGTTTCCATGGCATTTTGTCGGAACTAGTCGACGCTTGTTAACGGAGGGTCAATAAAATTACATTATCACTGAACCAACTGGTTCACGATTACTGACCCAACATTTTTCAATGAAACGTATGGAACATTGTAATCTTCAGTTTATCTTTGGCAATATGTATTAAATCTGTATCCTGCATGAAATTCGCATGGACGTATACAAATCAATACATTACAGGTAATTCTGTATGAATGGCAACTCTGTTGGTAAATGAAAAAAATAAAGACAGTCTAGATGACAGACATGATGTTTTTGATAGGGTAACGTGGCGCCATCATGACACATGTGAGTACTGTCCCAAATAATGGAATATTCGAAATGACCGTTAAAATGATTGAAGAATCAAATTTGAGTGTCCTGTCTGTTAGTCTGTGTCTGAGGAGCATTGGGTGCACCTGAAAAGGGTATTGCGATATCTTCGAGGTACGGCGGATCACCAACTCGTATATCGGCGTACAGAATCGGAACAACTGATGGTGTTTGCTGATGCTGATTGGGGTACTGACGTCAACGACAGGAAATCGGTATCCGGCTTGGTGATCAAACTTTATGGGCAAACAGTGGCTTGGTCTACCAAGAAACAATCATCCGTAGCCTTGTCGTCGACGGAAGCGGAACTCATGGCACTCTGTCAGGCCAGCTGCGAAGTGATGTGGATCGTAAACTTGTTGAGGTCTGTTCAATGGGAGGTCAGTGAGCCAATATCAGTCTTTGAAGATAATCAGCCATGTATCTCGGTTGTACTGGATCCACGCAAGCTGAAACGGATGAAGCATATCGAAGTCCAGTATCATTTCCTGAAGGAGTTGATCGAGAAGGGTAAACTGGTTCTAAAATATCTGGAGACGGGTGAGCAGCTCGCCGATATGATGACCAAGGGTTTGCCGGCGCCGCGGTTCCGGAAATTCAGAGACATGCTAGGAGTAGTTAATTGAGGCGGGATGTTGGAGGATAACAACTGCAATTATCATACCCTACATTTACCGTGTACTGTGATGTGCACACCTTCTACCGATCTACCGTATTGAAGCTGTCAAGAGAAAAACTAAATAAATTTACTTCTGTTATTCGTTCCATTAAACACACACGTGTTTTTCTTTTGCTCTGCTGAGAAAAACAAAGTGCACAGAATTCATATGTATTGAAATTTTCGCCTCATAGCCAGTTCGGTTTTCGCCGCGTCACAGATATGACGGAAAGATATCGCACATTCAACAGTAATGAGCACTGAAAATCATTTATAATTTAGTTCGAACTGATATTCAAAGAAGTCATGGCATCATGAAACTTTATTGTCAGACTGAGAGTTGTATGACCATACTTGACGTTGCATATTGGACGTTGGAATTCTATGTCATCTTATGAAGTCTACATTTTCAAACTGGATAAATATATGGAATTACAACACAGACTAACAGACATGACACTATGAGTAAATTATTATTAAAAAAAAATTTCGTCATGCACTAGTTCCACAATGTCATGCACTAGTTCCACGCATGTGAAAATCTTAATCACCTATATTGAACTGCGCGAACTATCTACTATCGGTACACCCCTTGTGTTATGTAAAAGTTTTTTTACTAGTTGGTTCCCCCTCGCTTGTCAACACCGATCAGCTGCTTGCAGGGATGCCTGATTTCATCATAATATTTGAAAATGAATCGTCACAATAAATTATTGGATTACGTTGATAATATATTTAACTTTTTTAGCGACGTTGGAAGGTAACCATTTATTTTTCTCAACGTTGTTCATCTAGACTATTTTTTATTGTGATGGTAATTTTCACCCGAAATAAAGTGGCGGCAGACCAGAAGCAAGTAAATATTCTAACAAAACGGGTTCGATTTTGTATTGCGATGGAGGATAAGAAGTAGGCACAATTATGTATATAGTAATGAATATAGGCAATATGTATTAAATCCGAGATTAAATCTGTATCCTGCATGAAATTCGCATGGACGTATACAAATCAATACATTACAGGTAATTCTGTATGAATGGCAACTCTGTTGGTAAATGAAAAAAATAAACACAGTCTAGATGACAGACAGGATGTTTTTGATAGGGTAACGTGGCGCCATCATGACATATGCGAGTACTGTCCCAACTAAAGGAATATTCGAAATGACCGTTAAAATGATTGAAGAATCTAATTTGAGTGTCCTGTCTGTTAGTCTGTGATTACAATTCAAATGTTGATTAAAAAACCTATTGCATTTTATCGTTGAATATTCTTGTCAGTGCGGCAATGACTTACAAAGATATGAAGAACAAATGCTCATTGAATCTACCATGCTATAATCCTAATCTATCATCATTTTACTGTAGAAATTTCATATGAATAATGAATACAGATTTTTTGTACAAAGAAGTACAGCTTTTTTGTGAAAATATCTGGCATCGCTGGTCTAGATGACAGACTGAATGTTTTTGATGGGGTAATGTGGCGCCATCATGGCATATTCCAGTACTTTCCCAACTAAAGGAATATTCGATTAAAGAATCCAATTTGAGTATCCTGTCTGTAAATCTGTGTTATAAGGTAGTGAAATGAGAAAAAAATCGGCGAAATATGTATATCTCGGCTAAGCATTCTGCTTTTTTTTAATCAGAATGTAATCGGAGGAGCACTAACCCCAAAATATTAATTCAACTTTTTAATTCAAAAATGTACCAATATGTATGAAAAATGGGTGTGCAAATAATATGTAGCAGAGCAATCCATAAAAGTATCCGATTTCAGGAGGGGCCAAGGTCCCTTGCTCACCCCCCAGAATCCCATACAAAATTTCTAGATTTCATCCGCATTCAACTTCGGATTCCGGAATTATAGGGTAAAGTGTGTTAAAACCTTTATACCATCACCACAGACTAACAGACATGACAGTATGAGTAAATTCTAATAAAAATTATTTTTCGTGATGCACTAGTTCCACCTATATTGTACTGCGCGAACTATTTACTATCTGTACACCCCTTGTGTTATGTAAAAGTTTTTTTACTAGTTGGTTTCCCCTCGTTTGTCAACACCGATCAGCTGCTTGCAGGGATGCCTGATTTCATCAAAATATTTGAAAATGAATCGTCACAATGATTTATTGGATTACGTTGATAATATATTTAACTTTTTCTTGATGTTGGAGGGTAACCATTTATTCGACTCAAATTTGTTCATCTAGACTATTTTTTATTGTGTTGGTAGTTTTCACCCGAAATTAAGTGGCGGCAGACCAGAAGCAAGTAAATATTGTAACAAAACGGGTTCGATTTTTTATTGAGTTGGAGGATGAGAAGTAGGCGCAATTATGTATATAGTTTAGGCAATATCAAAGATAAACTCAAGATAGAGTAGTCTGCGATTTCTTAGGTATCATTTGAATAGGACCCCTCGATGAGCTCGGTTCACTGTCAATTTGAGTATTTTGAAACAAAACAACAAGTGTCTGATCACTAGATGCGTCGTAACTATGACAATGATTGTTTATGTTTGGAAAAATATCAAGTTACAGTATGAACGATATTGAGAAATTTCGCTTTATATCAGTGATTCTTAGAATAAGAAAGTGAAAACTACTTAGAACCATTGTCTAGAATTTATTTAGTTTGTTATAGCCTCATCCCATGTGTGTGGTTCTAGACCACAACTTAGTTACCACGTTTCGCCACGTTTCCGTGACCATTAGCAATCAGTGCATCTCCATCACAGCAATCGTTTGCTACATTTGACATCTGCATCGTCATCATTATTGGACTTAGTCGAGACAAGAAGGTTTTCGTGTTGGATTGGAAATAACGAAGATTTCAGGAATTCAGAAGTCACACAATGGCGATCCTGCCAGGAGACGACAGTTAGCTTGTTCGTCAAAGCCAGTTGACGGATGAATTTTTTCTCAAGAAAAGCACAAAAGGATAATAGGTAAAATAAATGAATACAACTTAATTTATACGTGGGAAAGCGCGGCCGCGATTCGGAAGAAGGTTTAGTGCGGATCGGGACGACCGCTGAGAAAAATTTGGACGCGGACCGGGACGGCCACGAGGAGTTCTAGTGCGGATCGGGACGACCGCTGAGAAAAATTTGGACGCGGACCGGGACGGCCGTGAGGAGTTTTAGTGCGGATCGGGATGACCGCTGAGAAAAAATTGGACGCGGACCGGGACGGCCGTGAGGAGTTTTAGTGCGGATCGAGATGACCGCTGAGAAAAAATTGGACGTGGACCGGGACGGCCACGAGGAGTTCTAGTGCGGATCGGGACGACCGCTGAGAAAAATAAATTTGAACGCGGACCGGGACGGCCGTGAGGAGTTTTAGTGCGGATCGGGACGACCGCTGAGAAAAATTTGGACGCGGACCGGGACGGCCGTGAGGAGTTTTAGTGCGGATCGGAACGACCGCTGAGAAAAATTTGGACGCGGACCGGGACGGCCGTGAGGAGTTTTAGTGCGGATCGGGACGACCGCTGAGAAAAATTAAGACGCGGGCCGGGACGGCCGTTAGGAGTTTTAGTGTGGATCGGGACGACCGCTGAGAAAAATTTGGACGCGGACCGGGACGGCCGTGAGGAGTTTTAGTGCGGATCGGGACGACCGCTGAGAAAAATTTGGACGCGGACCGGGACGGCCGTGAGGAGTTTTAGTGCGGATCGGGACGACCGCTGAGATAAATTTGGACGCGGACCGGGACGGCCGTGAGGAGTTTTAGTGCGGATTGGGACGACCGCTGAGAATAATTTGGACGCAGACCTGGAGTTTTAGCGCGGACCGGGTCGGCCGTAAGAATTTATAGTGCGGATCGGGACAAGCGCCGAGAAAACAAATTTGGACACGTGCCGGGACGTCTACTTTATTTGGAGATGAGGGAGGATGTGTGGTTCTAGACCACAACTTAGTTACCACGTTTCGCCACGTTTCCGTGACCATTAGCAATCAGTGCATCTCCATCACAGCAATCGTTTGCTACATTTGACATCTGCATCGTCATCATTATTGGACTTAGTCGAGACAAGAAGGTTTTCGTGTTGGATTGGAAATAACGAAGATTTCAGGAATTCAGAAGTCACACACCATGAAGCATCAGTTGTGGCAAGAAATCATTATATGCTGAATGTAAACATATGTGTGCTTCCTTTCTAACTTGCATTGTTTCCATGGCATTTTGTCGGAACTAGTCGACGCTTGTTAACGGAGGGTCAATAAAATTACATTATTACTGAACCAACTGGTTCACGATTACTGACCCAACATTTTTCAATGAAACGTATGGAACATTGTAATCTTCAGTTTATCTTTGGCAATATGTATTAAATCTGTATCCTGCATGAAATTCGCATGGACGTATACAAATCAATACATTACAGGTAATTCTGTATGAATGGCAACTCTGTTGGTAAATGAAAAAAATAAAGACAGTCTAGATGACAGACATGATGTTTTTGATAGGGTAACGTGGCGCCATCATGACACATGTGAGTACTGTCCCAAATAATGGAATATTCGAAATGACCGTTAAAATGATTGAAGAATCAAATTTGAGTGTCCTGTCTGTTAGTCTGTGCCATCACTTCGAGGGGTGAAACAAAAACCGTAAAATTTCTCAAACTGGTCTCAAAACTACTCCATTCGATATTTGTTATCAGTAGACGGCCAAACAATCCGATCCCGGTTATCCTGGTCCCCGGTTTCTTATTCCGGATGCACTGGAAATAGTCAGGTCCGTGCGCAGGAATAATTCAGGGAGAGTTCAGGGGACTGGTCCAAAGGGGGGGGGTGAGGTGGTGATTAAAGGAAGAGAGTGGGGTGGGGTAGGTGCAAAAATTTGAAATAAAAGTCAAGTTTTTTGCACTTTTATATAAAAAGTAACCTGTTGTTTATGAAATTTACTATCTGAAAAATCTTTCATGGGAGAGAAGGGGGGGGGGGTTGAACCCCAAAATCCTGCCCCCTACGCATGGGCCTTAAAATAGTAGTCATTATTCCATAAATGGATCTCAATCACTTTTCTATGCGATAGTTTGACCGATTTTTTATAAACTTAGGTTAAAATGAAAATTCCCGTGGTCCCACAAGGAATGCCTGAATTTCACTTGGATCCGACTTCCAGTTCCGGAATTATAGGGTAAATTGTATGAAAAATATCATACCATTATCTAAAGGAGCAAAACAAAAACCGTAAAAAAAATTCTAAACCGGCCTTAAAACCTAAGTCAATCGGTAGTCATTATCAGTAGATGGCCAAACAAACCGATTTCGGCTATTCTTTCAAGAGTCGAAGAAAATTAATTTGAAGACTACCACAGTATTACATACGATAGTATGCTTGATATGAGAAATGCATCTTTACACCACTAAGTGGATTAAAACAAGTATTGATAAATATATTTGGCATAGCTAATGAGAACAGTTCTGAAACAAATATCCTTGCTTCTAAACTTAGTATAATGACTTACATTTACCTTTGAAATTGATCCTACCTCTTACGTCTGACGTCGGAAATTCTCCAGGATGTTGGTCCGCAATTGCAACAGGACGATTTTATAACATTTTGTTATTCTGCGTCGCTAGATTTCGTTGAATATATTGTTCTATTACATTTGGAGCGCATAACTTTCAATATTTATTTTCTAACTTGAAAATTCGTTCTGGCATCTCTGCTGTCGTTATCATGTCGCTCTGTATGACTTATTTCCTTTCAAGTGATAACTACATAACTTTGTCATGAACTTGAGGAAACAAGGTTAAATGAAGTAAAGCTCGAAAGCTCGCTTTGTCTCAGTGATTGCGGAAATATACTGACGTGAATTGTTTTTGCTGCTATTAGGTGGAGAAAAAGGTGTTTTTTGCATTACGGTAAATTGCGTTTTAAAAAGCAGGTATTTGTTTTATTTTTGTATTTTTTGTCTAACCAGTCAAATTTCGTTTTTAGCAGGTGAAAATTTGAGGATACAGGAGTATATTCGTTTTACGCACTGTGAGCAAGAGTAAGAAAACAAGATGTCGGAGCTTCATTTCGATGAGTACGAAAAGTACAATTTTGAGTTCGACAAGCACATTTTTTCTGGACATTCTGGTAAACAACGATCCAAGAAAGAAGCAAATGAACATACTAATCATTTTGATCCAAACGGGCATTCTCGCAAAATCATGACCAAATTGAGAAACACTGAACAAAACAAAAGAGACAAAAAAAATTAAGCATCCCGTAACTTCGTAACTTGTCGCATCAGTGGTAAATTGCAACAAAAGAATTTTTAAAAGCTTCTAACATCAATGAAATTTGTATAAAATTAACATTTTGCGAGTTAAATAAAATTTAATTATGGCGTTTCTATCCATGTTGATTCGTTTTAGTGATCCGTTGGTTTGTTTAGACACAGAAAATAATGATATTTTGATTCGATTGTTCTGTCTTGAAATAAAAATTTGTTTTAATTTCTGTTCATTCACAAAACATGTCGGAAATATGCTACGGATTATAATGCTGTTGATGCTATAGCATATAATTGGTCTTTTAAAGTATCCGGACGATGATGTTGGTTCCCCAGCTACTACTGTTCTGATTCATTAGTTGATGTAATGAACATTTTCGTGAACATATTAATATGGGAAATGCAAACCAACCACGATTGAAGAACTTGTAACTATGTCCTTTGCCACTTTGGTTGACATGTAATTTCTACAATAAAATCAGCCGGAACAATTTTTTTTTTCATTTGACTAGACAAAAATTTTGATTGAGATCAAACAGAGAACATTGTTTATTATGACGGGAAAAAATTAGCTCAAAACAATCATATTTTAGCTGGGTATTATCATAAATACTTGTAATACACAAATTACGTACTCAAGATAATTTTTATTCAAGTCGGCGAATAAAATTTTGAAATTAAACATAGTGCAAAGTAAATAATACATTGAAAAGAACAGCCCTATCAGTAGTATTGGACTTAGATTATAATTAATTGAAAGGCCAAGTGATTTTGTTGAACGATAATGAAACTCATATTTGGTAGTATACATATTAACGTATTGAGAATCTGATTACGAATGAAGAGAGCAAAAAGAGGTCACTTCAATTGCCGTCTCGTTGATGTTGCTTCACTGCGTTGTTGCTATTATGTAAATTCTTGAAAGAATTTACCCGAATACCAGAACCAGAACGTTGCAATTTCAATACTCCTCAACGTATGCTGTCGCCATTTGAAAATAATCCCATCATTTCAGGGAACTTCCTTTGTTTAACTGTTCCAAGTGCCACCATGTCCTCCGTCGAACAATATTCCAACTGCAGCACACCGGTAAATCTTGAACAAAATGATGACGTGTTTCGATGTGCTTTGTACGTCGATTTGTTCTTTCTGAAGCAATGAAGCTCTGATTGTCCTTCATCAAGGTAACAGGTTGTTCACAGAGTTCACCTAACTAATTAAGTAACTTGACTAGCCACATAAGTTCCCGGCTTGCTTCACTCAGTGCTACATACTCTGACTCCATTGAGGATAGAGTGATGCTAGTTTGCTTACGACTGCTGCACGATATTGCATCACCACCGTTTAGATAAACAAAACCAGTAGTTGATTTTCTGGAATCAAGATCGCCAGTCCAACCCGCATTAACGTAACCCATCAAACCATCATTAGAATCTACATAGTTTAATCGCCAATCTCGTGTTCCTTTCAAGTATCGGACGACTCGCTTTGCTGCTACACAGTCCCCTTCAGTGGGTTTTCTCACCATCCGTCAAGTATTGATGCACTCACTGCCACATCAGGTCGAGAACAAACTGCTATGTACAGTAGGGTACCAACAAGTCTTCTGTATTTTGTCCCATCAGATAAAACAACACTTTTGTCCTTTTCTTTCACATATCTTGACTTCATCGGTGTTTTAGCTATTTTAGCCTCGCGAAGTCCGCTTTTATCCACAATACGGTCAATAGACCCTCCCAGAGACACACTGTAACCAGTTCTTTCGCTATACACTTCCATACCAAGGAAATAACTCAACTTTTTGGGAGAATCCCAGTGCTACCAAACGCGCCCTGTGTTTTATTACTTGTCCTGCTGCATTTCTCTTCAATTTGAACGCCGCTTTCCATTCTTCCTTCCGTTCACTAGTTAACGCTTCGCTAATGCTTTTAGGTTCTACTCCCTCCTCAGGAACATCTTTAGTTGCGAAAATTTCTTCTATGTGTCTTCTTAGAACAAATCCTTTAGTAAGACGTCGAGAACACCAAGTTATCTCATCCATCGGAAAACCACGAAACGAAACCCCAGTAGGACTGCCGAACGACATCGAAACAGAATCTTCAGGTTCTTCTGTGCCATCGGAAGAATCTTCTTTTCCTAATTCATCAGGAACTGAAATCAACGGTACTTCAAATACTCCATCTATTTTAACAGGGTTCACGAGAACAGCTTCTTTTACGGTACACAGTTCTAAAAATGTCGCATCTCTACGAATGTTGATGCTGCCCGTTTTCACATTCAAGAAGCGATATGCCTTTCGCCTTTCCCCTAACCAACGATTACTAGCTTCTCATACTTTACGTCAAGTGCTTTACTCTTTTCGGTACACTTCACTACCAAAAATCTTCAAATGGCAGTAGGTTTTTTTCTTGTGCCAAATTTCATACGGAGTGCACGGGACGGTAGCCGAAGGACAATGTTTTTTTTAAATAGTTTGCAGTATTGATGGCCTCACCCCAGATACTTTTCTTCAAGTGCGATACATTTAGCATACACTTCATCATATCCTTCAGATAACGGTTCTTCCTGTTAGCCACCCCATTTTTGCTGTGACGAATATGGTGCTGACATTTGCTGAGTAATTCCGTTGTCCGTGAAAAACTTCTGCAAATCACGACTTCAATACTCGCCATCTCCGTCTGATCTAATGCACTTAGGATACCGAACAAACTGATTCTTCATCATGCTGCAATACCCGCGAATCTTGTCTTCCGCATCTGATTTACGCTGGAGCAAGAATACCACTGCAAAACGACTGAAGTCATCCACTATGAAAATATAATATCGGTTTCCTCGTGGCGTTTCTAATTCCATTGGACCACCCAAATCGCTATGCACTAGATCACCAATTTCATTAGCTCGGCTATTCGAAAACTTTGGAAATGCGTCTCGGCTCAGTTTTCCTTCGCAGCATGGACCACACACTAACTTATTTTTAGTCCATGACCACCGGAATCAAAAAACCAGCCACCGGTACCACTAGTGCTTCCAGCTGCTAAACACATTTCGAAGTCCTCTCCCGATTTCACTATCACAACAGCCTTTTTCTTTTGTTCTTGATCTTGACATAACTTTGTGCAATCGCACGTCACGATTAAGGTCACGACAAAGTTTTAAGTCGTTTAATGGCACTTTTTGTCTTGCTGTCTAGCAACAACCTACCTCTAGCATGCTACGCGTAGAACTGAAACGTTAACTATAATTTCACTTCTATTTATAGATTCGCGTGCTT